>NW_006383010.1:1951924-1970996 GCF_000327345.1 Myotis davidii | reverse complement strand
TATTTATTTATTATCTTTTTTTGCAACTATAAATTACAATCACTAGTAATTACACACAAACGGTGTGTGTGTGTGTGTGTGTGTGTGTGTGTGTGTGTGCAACTGCATGCACTCCCTAGTTCTGCCCACTGAGGGAAACTGGATGCAGTAATAACTGATAGCCATGAGCACAAAGAGATCTTGCTTACTAAATTATATTTCCTCTAAAAGGATTCAGGGCTCCTTGGAGAAATGTTTGATTCCAGACCTGGAGCAGTAAAAGGCAATCTGGATCTTTCTGTTACATCAGAAATTATTAAAGAATGATGAAGACATGTCACAAAGACAAAGCCAGCCTAAGGGAGCTGTCACCGCACAAGTCTTTGCCAACATAAGCATTAAAATAATGGTTATAGTAAAATATTTTAATCCACTGAGTAAATAGAAAACCTGAGTTCATTCAGATATAAATAAGAAATATATAATTTGAAAGTTTGTTAGAGAATGAGACTTTTACATAGACTCAAATTGCCTCCTCGCAAACTAATCGTTAATTAAAAAGGGGACAAGAATACTTTAGAATGGAGAAACTTGGAAGTTAGCACTTTACTCTAGTGATCAATGTGAACATGAATATCCTCAATATTGGGACATATTATTGTCATAAGCCTCTGATGAGATGCAATGAGAAGAACATAGAATCACTCCTGGTTGCTCTAACACACCTAACTTGAATCTACTCATGAGGAAATGCCAGACAAACCAAACTGAGGAACATTTTATAAAATAAGTATCCTGTCCTTTTTAGGAAGGTGCCACAATATGGAAAGTCAAGGAAAGACTGAGGGACAGTTGCAGATAAAAGGAGACTCTTAACTATATTCAAGGGACATGTAACTAAATTCAATGTGTGTTCCTGAACTGGATGCTTTTGCTCTAGTGAAATTCTATGGGTAAAATTTGAATGGATCCTGAAAATTAGATGTTGGTGATGCTGCAATTCTAATATCCTATTTCTGACGGTTGCACTGTAGTCCTATTAGAAAATGTCGCCAGAACCGGTTTGGCTCAGTAGATAGAGCGTCAGCCTGAGGACTCAGGGTCCCAGGTTCGATTCCAGTCAAGGGCGTGTACCTTAGTTGTGGGCACATCCCCAGTTGGGGCGTGCAGGAGGCAGCTGATCGATGTTTCCCTCTCATCTATGTTTCTGGCTCTCTATCCCTCTCCCTTCCTCTCTGTAAAAAATCAATAAAATATTTTTTAAAAAAAAGAAAATGTCTTTGGTGGAGGAGAAACACACTAAAGTATTCATACTTGATGGGGCAACAACATTTAATTTCAAATGGTTTTTTAAAGAGCAAAAGAGTTTTTGTACTGTGCTTACAGAATTTTTGTGTGAGATTATTTTAAAATCTGAAGGAAAATCGGACCAAAATTTATGGTCTACAGTTAAAGAAACCACACTAGTGATCACAGAGAAGGGCAGGGCAGAGATTTACGGAGAAGGGGCATGAAGAAATTTTCAGGGTGATGGATATATTCTATACCTTGAATGGATTGGTGGTTACTGGGGTATGTATATTATTCACAACCTATCCAACTGTATATTTAAGATCTGTGCATCTTTCTGCATTATACTTTAATGAAGTAATAAGCATAGAAAAAATGGGAAAAGTGAGTTCAGACAATTCAATAAACTGCTTAGTTTGGAAACACAGAAGAGGAATAAGGCTTAGCTAGAAAAGGATCTGCCATTAAAGAGCCTCCCTGTTGTTTATTTTTCTTTTGCTGTCTCACTACGTGTGGCTTTGGAACATGTGACTGTACCGTATGAGTTATCTGGACATAGTGAAGAGGAAAGATAATACAGAGAGAGAGGCTGGAACTAGAGCAGAGAAAGAAGATCCCAGATGAAAAGGGGGCAGCTGCCAGAGTAGATTCCAGAGGAGAGGGGAGAATAGGATCTGAAGAGAGGCACACCTCATTCCCGAGGCCAAATGCAGGCGACCTCAGAATGCAGCGAGGTACGTAGCTGAGGATCCTCTCACTGGCTATCTCTATTTTTTCCTGTGAAATACATCTGTGGTTGTCTTTTGAATATCAAGGGCTTAAGAGGTTTTTAAAAGGTGCAAACTTGAAATTAGAATATAGGGACCAAGATAGGGATCTTGACCAGGCATTCTAATTAGGAGATGAGAACGTACTGGCTTTGCCCACTACTCCAAATTTCCGCTAGGAGAAGTGATAATGCCCTTAAATCTGTCTATAGTCTGATTCTGCAGCCTCAATTGTCTTTATTCCTTAAATGGACCTCACAGAATAGCCATTTTCTCAAGTATAAAGGATCTGAAAGGAATAAAGCAATAGCCCTGAAAGAAATGCATCATCTCCTGACCAGCAATCTGTTCAACTTTATGTGACCAATCTCTAAGGGAACAGGATGATATGCATTTTGTTCTCTTAACCCAATAATGTGAGAAAGTGTAGGAAATGTGGGAAATTGCTTCTGAAAGGGCTCAGGAAAAAGCCTTTGGTTAACTGTTTATACTAGTAGACCTTCTTGTATGTTTTTCTAGCTGGTGATACATTCTGTTTTCAGAGTTTTTGTTGTTTTCTAACAAACTTACCAGGAAGCTGTATATTACAAGCATTTTTATTGATAGCTTTACTAGTTTAATTAGGACTCAAAACTAACTTCTTAAATAGCAAGTCAGAATGTCAACAGAGGAAATGAGATTTTTCCCAGAATGTATCCAAAATGTTGGTGGGCAGCCCCAGCATTTAGTTCTCCTCTGAATGATTCTCACCTCCTGAGAGGAGAATGGCGCTCCCATGGATCCATTGGAACTCTACTCAAGTCCACTGAGTCTTCCACACAAGAGCCTGTAGTATCGGTTAGATGGCTTCAGTATTCCATCTTGACCAAAATTCAGAATATCATATGCAATTCTAAACAAAAAAAAAATGCTTCATTTCTGAAACTAAGCTACTTCAGTATTTCCCTCATTTAAGCAATGTTTTCCAATAGAAAGAAAAAAACTGGCGAGTGCACTTAACTTTATTATTGTATGGGAATTATGCAATTGGAATAATAAGAAAGGAGTACTTTGTTTCTGATGTGTATTCAAGCAGGCCACTCAATGATATCACCAGAAAAGATGTGTATTAAAGTTACATTAAGAGCTAATTTAAGTAATGGGAATTGAATCCTTTCCTTTAGGTACCAATTTCTCCATCGGTGCAATTTATGAAATTGTTTTATTTATGAGCCTTTTATTTTTGTTGCATGATTTGGTTGAGTTGGAGAACATCAGGCAGCCACTTTTACATGGCCTTCTTGGAAGCCAAACATTCTTGTTCTTATCTTTGAAAACACACAGAATCAGGAAAAAAACAAACAAACAAACAAAAAAACCCACCAGATTTTATTCAACATCATTGGATCCAGAATCTCACAGTGATATGCATCCTACAATCCTCAGACCATATGTGGCTCACAGAATTTTGCATGCTGCTTTCTGCTAAATCACATTATGAAGCCAGACAACTTCCTTTGATTGTGATATAACAGTTGACCTAGAAAATGGAAGCTTTAAAACAGTCATCTCAACAGACACAGATGGACTCACACCGAGGCTAGTGGGAGGGATTCACAAAGCCAGCTGTCTAGAAATGAATGACAGACTCTCCTTGATTGATTTCTCCTTCAACCTAAAATACAAATCCCCACCTCGTAACCTTTATTTCACTGTTTTGGTAAGCTTGCTTTTAAATTACATCATAAAAACTGTAATTTTGCATTACACTGAATTCGTCAATGACTTCTTAGGGCCCCTGGTGGTAGGGGTGGGTGGGAAGTGATCTTCACATATTTAGGAGAGCTAGCGTGTTATAATAAGCAGAGCACAAGATTCAGAGCCTGCCAAGGCTTCTACTTTCAATCTTGCCATTTACAAACTCTATAATCTCTGTTTACTCATCTGTTCTCTAAGGCAACTGCGTAAAGACGCTGCTAAGAATCAGCTGTGTGATGCATGCAAAGTAACAGGTAGGGCAGTGGCGCCCATAAGGGGCAGTTATTATTCATGAGGATGGCTGATTCATTTTGTTATCATTTAGCACCTATTGTTGTGCCTTATCTTCTCAATAAGTAAAAGATTAAATTGATGAGTTTAAGTGAGTTCCTATTAATCTACTATACAAAGGGCTTTCACCTAAAAAGCATTTAATAGGTAAATCCATAAATTAGAAGTTTTAATTTAGCTTACCTCCCGCCCTCCAAAAAACAAACAAACAAATAAACAAACAAACAAAAAACCCTTGCCAGAACTAAAATGTTCCAAATACAATATTACTAAACTGATACTTTCAATGCAATTCAGGTCTTATTTAAACGGGTGGAACGTTATGGAAGATAAGCCTCTTTTGATCTTTCACTGACTTTTGTTTTGATTAAGAAAAAGAATGGTGGAGCCATAGCATTGTAGAGCTGAGGACAGGCCATGGAGGACTTTAATCAACCCCTTCATTTTACAGATGACTAAACTAAGGCCCAGGGAGGCAAAGGACTTGCACATGATCATAACAGTAGAGCCCAGATTAGAAATGAGGTCACAGAACTCTCAATGCAGTGTTTTTATTCTCCGTTACACTGCATTAATCAAACCCAAGGTGTAACGATATGCTTTGTTGCTCTAAAGGAGAAATCTTTGGTGAGTTCTTACAGATCAAAAGACACCAAGGATCAATGCAACTTAAGGTGAGAGAGAAATGATACCTCATTCAGTCAACAGTTTTATCGAAAATAATAAATGTAACATTACCCTTGGCATAGCACCTATAAATTATTCCAACGTAAATACTAGGGTCTTACAAAATGATTGCTGTTAAAAACATGTTGGTTTTTCCAAGGTAATGGTAAACGGTTCTCTTGAAAGAGATAGAAAACCTATTCTTCAAAATGAAATTTGCTCCTGGAACATTTGTCAGTTCTGTGGAAACGTTCAAACACATTCTCCTCCTTCAAAGGCAGGTTTGCCTTCAGCGCACTTACTCGCTGATCTTTGGAGGTTACTTCATCTGTGCCTAAGTTTGCACCTCTGTTATGTTATGATACTGATAGTAGTTACCTAGTTAGTATAAGAATTAGTTAAGATAATACATGTCAAACACTTAGAATGATAGCATAAAATAAAATCTTAATAAATACAAGAGGCGACTATTATTGTTTTTATCATCATTACCATTACCATACAGAGTCAAAAAGAGAAACTATACACATAGAGCCAATATTAGATTCTATCCTCTTTCTTCCTTGTACTTGATGAATGTGGTGCTCCCATCTTAGGTCCCTTTTTTATCTCACTAAATGGTGCCATAAAATGTCTCATTATTAATCAACTTTTATGTTCTTTGCTTTATGGTCTTTTTAGACATTAAAGCTTCAAAAGAAAGTGACAGATAATACATAGTCACACTTGCTTCAATGGACGCTAATGCTCTTTGAAAGTCCTCTTACTCTCCTCCAGATCTGCTAAGCATCCCCTCATTTGGAAACCAAGATGAACACAAGAAAGGAAAACCTGTTAGGGATCCAGTCAAAACAAATGTAATATAAAATATTCCTAGGTTTCTGTAAGAATATTATTTTACTCACCTTAAATCACTACATAAAACTTCTAAGTGTACTATAAGAAAAAAAAATAGGAAATTTCAGAAAGAGGGTTGTGGTTTTTTGTTTGTTTGTTTGTTTTGCATTACCTATCACCTTAGTTCAGGGCCTAGGGATGAACTAAATATAAATATAGAATGAACTGAGTACAAATAGACCTCAGTATTGTTAAATTAATGGATAAAATAAACCGAGCGTCATGGAAATTTTAAGTCACGGGTCAAATTTTGCTACTGTAACATTTCTTCACTTTAGGTCTTTTTTCTTTTTTTTCTTTATGCATCTTCATTGGCAAAATCTGAATGAATGAGTCTTGTGTCCTTGTCAAGACTTACAGTGTGTCACTTCTAAGTGGACAATTATTGGGTATTCATCATCCATATGCCTGTACTTGATTACCATACATGTTGTGCTAAAGAAAGTTTACTTTTCAATGTATTAACAACAGATTCAGAACACTGGAGGCATAATTCATTTTTCAAAGCCAGTGCCCTTCTTCTCCTGATAAAGCATATTTTCAAAAGTTTAGATCATTCCACAAAAAAATCCAAGGTCATGACTAAAATTACATAAAAAACCGTGTGGTGATGGAATATACATCATCCACCACTTTTAATTCTGTGTACTCATTTCATAGCCAACTCTGTACTTCTACACTAAAAGCAGAAATGAGAGTTGACTCTGTCAAAAAGGAATTGCCTAAATTAGATTGATAGACAAATACATTTGAAAAGAAAGATCAGTGAATACTGGAAAATGTCAAAGCTAATACAATTAATCTGGACATAAATTAGATTTGATTTAGGATGGATATAAATTAGGTTTGATTCTATATGGATAAAAAAATTTACAAATATTTTAGGTGTTAAAATAGAAAGAAGCTATTTTAAAAATAGACCTACTAGTATAAGGTAAGTTAAATAAATCTTACTTAAAAAAAATAACATCTATGGAGTAATACTGAATCCCCTTGCCTCTAGGAAAGAGGAGGAGAAATATCAGACTTTCCCTAAAAGAAAATTAGAGAATTTTCATCAACTCACACTGACAAAAATAAGTCTCTTGAATCATTGTTTTAAAAAAAAAATGCTTAAAATGTACTGCTACCATAGAAATGCTTTCCCTGATAAATTAAGATCAATGTCTTCATTTTTCATTTACCTTAAGACATCTGCCTTCAGGCAATTTATTAATGCAGTTGAACTACAAAGAGAATTTATGTGGTTTTTCTCCTTGATTTTAAAACCCTTAAGCCCAGGAAAGAGGAGAATCAAGGCTAATAGGTTGAAGGACACCCCACACAAAACCACCCCGTCTCTGCGATTCTTCCCTTGTCTGGCACATCACCTACAGAGCAATGTGGCAACTTCCTGCCATGATATTCAAGGCTTTCCCAGGGCTGAGTGAGGCCGCACCGCAATCTTCTGTGTACATCAAGCTGTTTGCCCTTTCAGAAACACACTACAGCCTTTCATGCTCCCAAATTTTTTGTTATTGTTAATCCTCACCCAAGGATATTTTTTCTATTGATATTAGAGAGAGTGGAAGGGAGAGAAAAAGGGAGAGAGAGAGAGAGAGAGAGAGAGAGAGAGAGAGAGAGAGAGAGAAAGAAACATCGATGTGAGAGACACCTCAATTGGTTGTCTCCCGCACTCTTCCCAACTGGGCCAGGGATCTCAAGCCTGCAATCCAGGTATGTGCCCTTGATCGGAATCAAACCTGTGACCCTTCAGTCTGGGAGCTGATGCTCTAACCATTGAGAACACTGGCGAGGGCACTTCCAAATTTTCTTATCATCATGTTCCTTCATCCTGAATCTTTTCTTAACCCTTTCTAGTGTCCGAAAGTTCATTAATATTTCAAGTCCAGATAAAATGTTACCCTCTTTATAAACCTTCCTGTATATCTCCTGTCTGAATCTCTGTGATTGCAGGGCATCATTGTTATGCTCTTCCTCAATAGGCAGTGCAGGGTAGTCAAAAATAAAGGATGTTAGCCACTCACACATCTGGACTGGAATCCTGCCTCAGACATTTACTTAATTTTCTTTAAACTTTCAGCAAGTCACGTATGTCTCAGCAGAGAGAATATTTACTTTCCCAGGCTATTGTAAGGATTGGGGAGGTGTGTATGTCAAAGTTTCTAGAAGATAGCTGCACATACACTAGAGATTCAAAATATTAGGTCTCATATTACTGCATCCTACAACCCTAAGGGTCCTTCTTAATTTTGAATGGTACAAAGACACTCAATCATAGCATATGTTCAAAATAGATATCCACTGAATTGAAATCATAAAGGGATACAGATATAAGAAACTACCGTTACTCTCATTCCCTGAAAAATAACAAGGCTATTCTAGGATAATAAAAAATTGTCTGCTAGCCTTCTAGGCAAAAGCCATCATGCCAAGAGGAGGCTAAGACCAGCCAAATGAAAAAGAAACCATCTGTGATGCATCATTCACTGTTATTATAAGGTTCCCACTACCTTCATGTTCTCCTTGAGGTCTATTCAATAACAACAATTTAATAATAGATAGCACTAACCCAGAAACTTTTGTCAAACTTGGTGATCCCATCTTTATAATACCGTGGGAATCACTGATCAAATTAAAGAGAGTCCATTCAGTATCAGAACATGAGAAGTCTCAAGGTCAACCATCGATTGCCAATTAAATAACAGAAGAAAGTGGTCACCTTACTGTTCCTATCAGACATCTCCCGCAATAGAAAAGGAAATCAAAGGAAATGTGATCTGAGTTGGATATGTAACTTCTAACTAAAACTAATCCTTGAACCCTTGTTTCTCACAGCAATAACAGGCTCTCAGTAGACATATTGAGCCTCAGTAAGAGAGAGAAAAATGCATGTTTTTTAAAGAGGTCAGTGTAAGGCACAGCTTAAGTAAACATGCAAACAAATCCAAACAATGAATTCTAAAAATGAACATTTCAGGGTCTTTAATAAGTAAATTAAAATAGGATGAAATTTCTTATGTGAAAACTCCTGAGACATAAGGTCCTTTTGATAGAATGCCGCTGACACGCAAGCCTTTTCATTGATGCTGGGTACGGCTTCCTGTTCCCAACCCACAGCCCAGAAAAACTGCTGGCTGGTGCTCACCTGTGAAATTGAGTGTGCACACAATTCAAACTCCTCAGACAGAATGAAACACTGTGAGTGATAAGAGAGTGATGTGAATTTGTAAGAAATACACGTATGCTGTTGGAGTCTAATAGAAATATTTTAACCACTGGCCTGAATCCAATCTGCACAGTAATTTAATAGACTATCAACCACAAATGCAATCCATAAGGCAGGTAAATGGGTACCAAATGCAGCAGGTGATTTTCTGGGAATGGGATTGGTAGAATCAAATTAGTCTATGTGAAAAAGGAAGCTGCCTGGCAACATTATATAATCAAAATATTAAATAAGAAAAGGTAACCAATCATATCTTTGCGATATATTGCTTTGAAAGAAATTTGATCAACACCATAGGATCTAACAAATCTGAAAGATTATTTTTGTTACCAAGAGTTTTGGTTTTTTTCTAACCCATTTCATCTCATTAAATGTATAATCATGTGCCATATAACAACCTTTCGGTCAATGATGAACCACATATACAATAGTGGTCCCATAACATTATAATGAAGCTGAAAATTTCCTATTGCCTAGTGATGCCATAGCTATTTGTGTACCATTTTTAAAAACTTTATACTGTATTTTACCGTACCTTTTCTATGTTTGATATGCTTAGATACACAAATACCTATTACAATGGCCTATGTGTGAAGAAGGCTATATCCTCTGGGTTTGTATACGTACTAGTATACTCTATGATGTCTGCACAGCAACAAAATCACCTTACCACACAGTTCTCAGAAAGTACCCCAGTCATTAGGCAGCACATGACTGTGTAGGAATTCCATGGGAACAGAACTTGAAACCAGGGCTTTCTAAGAAAAATGTGGGTATACATGTTTAAATTATGATTTTTTTTTCTTTCACAGCAATTTTTTGCTATTTGTTTCACTTAGACATCATTTTAGAATTCCACTCTGGGGAATTATTTTGAATCATTTAAGGAGTCCTGCAAGGAAATTAATCCTATAGCTTTATAATCATAATTTTGAGAAGATGAATTCAGAGGGCTGTGATTACCTCCATTCTAGCTTTATTAAGTACAAATATTTAGATTAGTTATAAAAATATTTATGAGAGAAAATTACAGAAAAATTTTTGTAGAAAGAAGCCGTAATTTTTCTCTTCAGGGGAGGATTCTCTAGATAAGGAACTGCCTTATCTAGATGGCCTGAAATTAATTAACGCAACCAAAAGTAAACCAGATGGTATGAATATCTCTTCTCGCTGTGGAGTATATTTTTTTGTATCACATATGCATTATGTTATATACATAGCATATGACAAAAAATATTGCCCACCAGATACACTAGTTAAATGCAGTACCTATGAACCATACAATGTTATCCATATGAGTGCCCATTATTACTCTTTTCCTCCATGGGTGCTCAGTTAAAAATAATAAATAAATAAAATGTAAAAGAAAATAACTGAGAGATTTTGTTTCTATAAGAAAGTTAATCCTTCTGTTAGTATGGGCGGCGAGTTAGGTACTAACAAAAGAGAAGGGAGCTAAACTTCCTCCACCCCAGGAGACAGCCTCATTCTCCACCAAAGGGACTTAATCCCCAAGCAGACAGGCAGAAAGGACTGGGCTTTCAGATCTCCCCGTGGGAATAACCAGTCTGTTCGCCAGGATTACAGGGCGAGGGATTAAACAGTAAGGGGGAAAGTCCTTTGCTAGGCACAAGCAAGTAGAAGCCAAGATGGCACAGAAGAAGGTCCTTCTACCAAATGCATGCACAGCACAAGATGATGAAGCAGAAGTGTGGAGCATGCTCAGTGGGAGCCAAAATGGTGACCATAAAAGGGAGGAGTGTAGCCTGGGAGAATTTGGACAAAGGATTGGATAGGATAAAGGTATGGAACCCCAGAAGATTCAGGAAAGGGACTGGATAGCGGGAGGGCCCAGCACAGCCCAGGGAAAACCCAGGAAACAGTTGAATAGCTTGGAAGACAGCCTACTTGTTCCTGAAACCAAGAAACTAGATGGAGGAATAGCAAGGACCTCTGGGCAGTTGCTAGTAGAGCCTGCCCTCCCTCTTCATCCTCAAGGATTTATTTTTTTTCTCCTCAACAAATCGTGCCACTATTCTGAAAAGTCTCCCATGTGTGTACCTTGAAATTCTTTTCTCATGACACCTGAAGAACCCATTTCCACTGGCAACACTTCCGTTAAAAATTACATTGTGAAAATGACCCAAAATATTGGAAGATAACCTGAAAAGTCCGATACTATATTTTGTGAATTTAGCCAAGCAACAAACAGGTATTTACAACTTAATAAGTAGCAGTCAGTGTTCTAAGTCTTGACGTACAGAGGTTAATTAAAGAGACAGCAGCCTCTAACTTCAGAGTTTGCCTTCTTATATGGAAGACAAACTTTAAACTAAGTTAGACAAATAAATGTATAATTAAATAATCTGATAGGCGTTGTGGTGAAATAGTAAAGTACTTTACAGAGAAGAAAGGAAGATATCATTTAGGTTGGAGAAAGAAACATTTACTCTGAGTATTGCAAAAATACTAGGATTTACCAGGTGGATGTTTACTTTAGGCATGAAAAGCAAAGTGCAGAAAAGTCTGCAATGTGGGAAAGCTGATGTTTTCATGGGATTGAAAGGTGGGCAGCAAGGAAGAGCTGCATTAGGGAAGGAGTAAGAGAGTTGAGACTGTAGACATGGGTGCAGCCCAGGTTACAAAGGGCTTAGCAGGCTATGCCAATAATTTAGGCTCTTCTGTCCTAAATACAATGGGGAGCCACTGAAGGACTTTAAGCAAAGAAAGAACATGCCCAATCTTTTAACTCATAAAGCGTTCACCCCAGCACTAGAAATGGTGGGGTTGGGTTACAAAGAAGCCATGGTGGTTATGAGGCCGCTGCACCTCTGACATCCTGTGAGGATGACACGGTGGTGACAGTGGAGACGGAAGAAGCAGACAACTCTGAGATATACCTTGTGTGATCTTAAAGTGTACGTTTAGTGTTTGCAGATAAACATCAATTGCTTCTTCTTGACTCAAGAAAAACTTAGGCAATTATTTTACAAAAAACTACTTTAAATGAAACAATTTATAGTTAGAGTAATAGGTTATAAGAAAACAGAATAGGTCGGTTGGGTTTATAAAGCTAATCACATGTTTACCTACCAGGAGGTTTCAGGGTCCAGGAGAGTTTTGAATCCCTGGAATCCCATCAGTTGAATACAAGTTGGTGTCAAAAGTTTCTGTTGTGATTAGGATCCCACAAGGTGGAATTAAATTCAGAATTTACCAATCCATGGTGAATTTACTTTAATGTGCTCACTGTAATTGAAGGCTTAAGGGAGGAGCAGAAAGGAGAATATGCTTAGCTGGATAAAAAGTAAAACAAAACTAATTATTTGCTCATAAGTAATTATACATAAATATGACCAAGAAAATCATTAAACAGGACTTCTAATGTCTTCTAAAGTGCTTGTCCTTGAATGTGACTAGGGATTTGAATACATCAAACTGAAAACAGTTATGTGCAAATGCCCATATCAATAAAAGTTAAAAAGGTATGAGCAATGTTAAACATGGTCCTTTGAGGTAAGCTAATTAGTAAACTAGAAAGTCTTAAAACTCTCAAGTGCCATCTTTGAACTGAAGAAGACATCTACTAATGAAGTCCCTGGTGGGCTAAAAGTCTGCATTAGGCAGTATGTGTATTTCTGTAGCTGAATTTCAACTATGTTAATGCTTAAAAGAAATATGAGAGGTTACTCTATAAAGAAAAAAGGGAAAGTAAAAATGTTCACAGCACCATAAGCAGAAAGCATTTTATTTAAATTTCAGTGTTATAGTCAATGCATATTTTTAAAAAGTAAGATGCAATTGAAGTACCCAATAAACAGAGAGACGGAGAGAAAAAAAGGTATGATAAATGGAGTGTAGATACTGGAGGGGGAAAATTCAGTTAAACTCAACTCTCTGAGTCATTTGCATACTACAAAAATAAAAGGGGTAAATTTGGCTGTTCTAATACGTTTTGTAGAGTGAAATATCAGTTTTTAAGACCAAGCATACCAGTGTTTCGAGTGGAATGTGTTAAAGCAGCATTATCGGAGCTGGTGTTTAATTAGAAAATGTGTATATTTCACCTAACTGTCTTAATTTTGACAAGAGAAAAAGGATTGTTCCAGGAGCTGGCTCACACTTACTACTTATTTACCAAACTATGATTTATTATACTTCATAGAAATGTCACTTGTTATAAAAGTCGTGTTTTCTAATAAGCATCCCACTATGATGTATTACTGAGTGTTTCCTCTCTTCCACAACAGGAGAGTCTAGAGAGGTTGAGTAGGTCCGAGGGTCCAGAAAACCTAGCAAACAATGTTAGCTGGCCCTTCGAGTAGAGTCTGGTCACCTAGAAGCATGTCCATGAGAGAAAGCTGAACATACAGACCCAGAAAGATGCATCTATAATTTTAAAAACTATAAGCAGATGAACAAGGGATCAACATAATTTAGAAACAAAGTTGTCACCAATACTGAACAAGCTCAGTTGAAGTAGAACAGCACGCACATGCGCATCCTTGCTGTACCCACATCCCATCCCAGACAGGAGGCCTTTGATGACCCTTTTTCAAACTAATGCAAACATCTTAATCAAAACCTAAATTCGCCAGCCCCTCTTTTATATTTATCCTTGTGGAAGCAGGATAGAAAACGGAGGGAGGGAAGAGCAGAGAGAGGGGAGGAGTAAGCAACAAGAAACTCCAGTAGCCTGCCGCAGATCAACACATTGCTTTGGTATAGAACTCACAAGGAAAATAAATCCGATCTGCTGAACAAGGAGAAAGCTGGGGGAGAGCAACGAGTGATGACCAGTCAGACAGGGCTCAGTATTCATGTATATTATATATCCATCTTGCCTCTATTCTTACCTTTTTTTTCATTTTTCCCAAATGGCAATATCTTTATAGATTTGTAACTTCTCTGTAGCATGACAATGATCATTGGCATTCAACATTATGTTTCTGTTTTGGTTTGAGATTTCAGTATCCATAATCTTATGTATCAATAGACAGGTGGTAAGTAGTATGATTCAGGAAAAACAAGAGCTCATTTTTATCTAGTAAAAACAAATATTTTCCTGAATAGTTATATCATAAGCTTATGTGTACATCAGCAATTAGAGAGTGATAGAGGTTCTAAACATTTTTTTTAAATGAAAATATTCCTGGGAACTTAAATTGGATTCCCCATCATTGACATGCCAATATAAAGTTGATAAACTAGATGTTTACCTGCTAATACTTTGTCTATGCCATTTAAACTCAAGGGACTAGAGTTTCATGGAAGGAGCCCAAGAGAAGGGTTATCAATAAGCAAGTGACACAGACCAGGCATGTAGGGTGACTTTAGTCAACAAGAATCCTGTGGCATGAGAACACAGGGCTCTGGAGGTAGGAAATGGTGAAGGGTGAAAGAAATGATAAACTTTAGCTCTGGCTGGGTAGCTCAGTTGGTTAGAGGTTGTCCCAATGCGCCATGGTTGTGGGTTCAATCCCAGATTGGAGCAAGAGTTGACCAATGGGTGCATGGGTGGATGGCGCAATAGATTAATTCTTTTGATTCTTTCTCTCTCCCTCTCTCTTTCTCTGTCTCACCCTTCCTCTCACTCTCTAAAATGAATAGATGGAGAAAAAAAGAAATGATAAACTTTATATGCTTTGCAATTTTGCCTCCAACTGGCTCTGGGTCCCACTATATTTATTATTAAAAGCTTCCTTTAAATTGTCTTATTCTTTTCCATCATGATAGGTACTATTTAAGGTCTCAAGTTAGCTCTAACTGCCATGATCTGATATTTTATCAGTGCTTAAAGAGTTATTTAATCATGGTATAAAGTGTAAACATGGATAAAAATGGAATCATAAAAAATGGAGTTCTCAAATAAAACTTTTTTTTGAAATGGTAGCATGAATAAAAATCTCTTCTAATAGTTCAAAAACTGAGTGAAGATGAGGGGAAGAAATTAAAAGAAATATATGAGAGATAAGGGAAATAGCTGATGAGGTTGTATTAAGCCAAAGAACATATATGCATAGCCCATGGACACAGGCAACAGTGTGATGAAGGCCAGGGAAGGGAGGGGGCAGGAGCTGGGTGGAGGTGGGTAAAGTGGGAGGGGGCATCTATAATATTGCTAATAATAATAATAATAATAATAATAATATAGTAAAACAGTAGTGTTTTGTTCTTGGATGATAAATGATGCTTATTATAGCAAGGTTGTGGGTTAATGTCATTGGGGTATACTAGTACAGAGCCAGAGAGCAGGAAAATGTAGATACTAAAGAATAAAGATGTTTGTGACAGAAAGGAAATTTAATGTATCTGCTTGCTTAGGTAAGATAGACTTTAGGATATAGTTTTGTTTTGTTTTTAACAAAGATGATGGGTAGAAAAAAAGAGATGATATGACTATAGAGTGCAGCCTTTAAATGTGCCTTTAATCTCCCTTTTTAAGAAAAATTAAAAACTTTAATTGAGCTTGTGTTGCACAATTGCAGGTTTGTATGGCTTTAGTTTTTTCGCATTTCTCTGTGTTGGTTGCAACAATCAAATTCAGACAGAGATAAAATTGCTACTGTTCTTAAAGGGCCAGCCAGATCTTTGAGAAAAACAAACTAAAAAAATCTCATTTTGTTTCAGACAGGGTTAATTCCACTGAGAAAATAAGTATGCAATTTAAACGTTTTGTTCTAGATGAAAGCATATTGCAGTAGACAAAATATGAAAAAAAATGTATTAGCAATGGCATAAAGAATGTAGTCAGCAATTGTTATAATATTGCCCACAGTGAGAAAAACGGCTGCACAAACTTTACATGTTCACAAGCCAACATCACTCTCTTAGCCTATGACATATTTAAAAAATTAAGCAGTATCTTCTAAATGTATCCTGTTTTCACTTATTATTTCTCTTGCCCAACTTTGTTATACACTGTTTTGTTTTTTTCTTACTGATTCATGATCTTTCCAACTTTATCCTTCAAAACGTAGGCTAGCCCGGTATAGCTCAGTGGTTGAGCGTTGACCTTGAAACCAGGAGGTCATGGTACAATTCCAGGTCAAGGCATATGCCCAGGTTGCAGGGCTGGATCCCAGTATGATCCCAGTATGGGGTCATGCAAGAGGCAGCCAATCAATGATTATCTCTCATCATTGATGCTTCTCTTTCTCTCTCCCTCTCTGTTCCTCTCTGAAATCAATAAAAATAGATAAGTATATATTTTTTTAAATGTAGGCTGATTTTTTTCTTCTCTCTTCTCCTTTTCAATTTTTGTGCTCTCTTATTGTCTTTCTGGATGTTCCATAAGAATCTGATACAGAAGTTGATGAGAAGGCAGGCTGCATCTGTGGGTTGTCTTTTGTTTCTTGTTTTTCATTTTTTTCTTTTTGCTTACTCTGAGTAAAGTGTAAATTGACTTCTTATTTTGTTTTAAGCATTTAAATGTCAAGAATGCTTCATTTGATCCTCTTTACACATGTTAAGAAGGAAATTAGAAACCCTATTAAAGAATGAATTCCAAGAGTTTTCATTAGTGATTTGAGCCTATCTTGGTATCTTTTTTGCACCATGTTTACAAGTTGTTTTGGAGTTACGAAATGTGTGTTAATGCAATAAAGACAAAAATGGCCAAATTGTAAGAATATACAGCCATTCACCTTCATCCTAAGGCACTACTTTTCTTTGATCCTTTGTGTAAACTTCAGCCAGGAGACGTTCATTATGCTGAGTGAGATATAATATGGAGAGGAGATAAAGAAATTCAGAAAATAATTAAGTGAACTGGAGTAAAAAAAAAAAGGACATGAAAATAGAAAGAAGAAATTCTTAGAAGTAGTTGAAGGAGGTAGGAAGGGAAAAACAGTGTTGGAGGAGCTGAGTTAAAAGAAGGGGTTGTGAGGGAAAGGACCAATGAATTTGGGACTTTGATTCGTAAGGAAAAGAGAAGAAAAGCGAAGAAAGAAGCTGAGATTGGGCAGCTGCATAATATGCAATAGAATGCCCTCCTCTAATAACCTCTGAATACTCCCCCAATACAGCATTTCTCTTCAACCATTTTTAATGCTACCACATGCTGTAATTGTTCTTAAAGTTGAGATCAAAAGAAGACTTCATTTTACTGGACTAACATTTCATGGAAAGACCCATGGAATTTTAGACATAAGGTGACTGCCCAACTGCACCTCCAGGGAGCCAAGACTGCCCTTTCATTAGGAGGGTCTGGTTCTGGATTAGGGGGACGAGCCAGAGCAGACACAGCCATGATTGGATTGCTCATACAGTGCCATGTTAAGGTTAGAGGCAAATTTTAAGAATCACTCCGAGACTGGGAGAATGCCTGACTTGGAACTAGATAGATCAAATGGAATAGAGAAACTTAAAACTGTGAGATTGCCAGAGTGTAAAAATCTAAGAAACCCCCTCATGAGGCCAGGATAAAAATTAGTGTTTAAGCCACATGTACAGGCACATAATTTATTGAAACATCTGAGTGTTCATTAGAAGGAAAGAGGTCCGTGGCAGGTACAATTGAGTAGTTTTAGGGCCTTTTCTTTGCCTCACAGGCTAAGACCTGATTCATTGGCACTTGGAGACCTCATAGGACTGAAAAACCTCCCCTTAAGGAACTAGAGAAATTTTCAGAAATTACATCCCAAGGCTGGCAAAGAGCTTGTGCTACTGAAATACTACAACGGTGGCAGGTTGCACAGACTGAGAATCAACAGAGATTAAGGGGCATGTCCTAGGTCTCGCTTTTAAAATTGGTTGAAAGTTTAAAGCTGAAGACTTCCATTTCCATAACTGACTAACTAGTTGCCCTAAAAGGAATGCAGAGCAAGGTAGGGAGTTGGTGGTACCAATTTATAAAAACGTGCCAGAGGAAAGGGGGAAGTTTTCCGTAGAGTGATGAGATGCAAGGGACTTTGATAGTAAATCTCCCTGTTGTGCTAGAGCACACTTTGGAGAGAAGAAATGTCTGGGTTAAGTCAGTGCAAAAGTTAAGTCAAATGTTGCTGAACAAGCAGATTTTTTCCAATCTCCCAAGAGGTCACCTGCATTATCAATGTTGGTTAATTTCATTAAAGATGAGAAAAAGGAGGTTTCGGGGGCAATGCTCAGGGATAGAGCCAAACAGTGACTTCAGGCTACAGGTTCCAAGATAGTCATAGCGGGAGGGGTAAAAAAAAAAAGCCAATATAGGAAAGAAAGCATGTATAAGGAATGAAGCTTTACATATATAGCACAGATGGGAACATATCTCTGCTTTCTATCAAGAGACCCTCAGAAATAGTCTGGGGTGAAATTTTTGAAGATTATATCTCCAAATTTGCCTTCTGTTGGTAATAGCTGGTCAATGACAGACTCTCTCTGGCCACTAAGCACTAATTTCCTGAAGCGCATCAGCATCTTGATGTGGTGACAAATACTCTGACAGAAATGTCAGCTAAAGGCTTTGGGACATAGCAATACCCTGTATTTATTTCAGCTGCGGTAAGGTCAGGCATTTATTGTCAGATGTACTTAAGAAGAAAAGTAATCAATTAAAACATCAATCCTCCTTTCTGATTGAATAGAAAACACTTTTATAAGCACAGTCAGCTTGAATAGGAAACAACAAGGGCAAAAGCAATAGGAAAAGAAAGACATGACACTCAACTAAGTGGAAGGAGTAGAAGACAAAGGTTTGAGATTGGGATGGAAAAGGACATTGGATGTCAAACTATATATTGTAGCTTTTGTGATAAAGGATAAATTACAGCAGAGTCAAAAACTTTATTAAAATCATTCTTACATATTTCCCTCCACCCTGACATCTGAAGAGATCCCTTTAGTTTCTTACTGAGCTGTTCAGCTACAGGCTCTTACCAAGCTGGCTTGAACTGTGATAACAAAGACAGAAAAATAGCAGAAAACACTAAATTGAGCTACACTAGAAAGGATACCGCAGTAACTAGAGGATGCATCTTGGAATATGCAGAAAAGAGTAATTAGAGGAGGTTTCTAGAGGAGGTAGAGTTGTATGTTGAGGAGATTCATCATAAACTGATTGAAGGAGGGATGATTCTGCATTTTCATCTTATTTATTTTTGTTTGGGAGACAGAAGGAAATCATGACAGAATAAGAATAGTCTTTTCAATTTCCATGAAGAATAGAAACTTGGGGATAGAGATATGACTCCTTACCATCTTTCAAACCTCAGATGTCCCGTATTTTCAGAGACCTTCT
>NW_006383010.1:1936158-1951706 GCF_000327345.1 Myotis davidii | reverse complement strand
ATGCCCCTTCCATTTTGAAGACAAATTCTTCATGTTTTGACAAATATGACAAAATAAAAAAACAACCTCTATATTGACTAAATTGAGACTAATATACTACTGTCATTTTACAGGACAAACAAGTATATACCCTTTGTTTGTATTTGACTTTGTGACCTTTTTTCCTTGTTAATTTTAGCAGTTTGTAACTCAGCAAACTTTCATTTCTTCAGACACAGTCAAAAATCATTCCTCAAAACTAGCCTTAACCTATTGACTCTACATCAATAAAACATGCAACTTTGTTCTCCATAAAGTCATGTAGTTAATTGATAGTTAAATCATTTTAATTGAGTTATAACCACTCAATTCATGTAATGAGGTAGAAAATTCTACACTCATCAACTATTCCTTGCAAGCCACATCTCACTGAAAACCATTATTGTCTTTCTTTTACTTCTTATTTGTCAACTGAATTCCATAATCCAATTAGGTAACCTGATATCAGAGAACTTAAATTTGTTTTTAAAATTAATTCCCATTTCCTCGGATTTCCCAGGACAGGCATCAACTGTATTTTCAGCAAGGTCTCACCTGGCCCCTGACAACTCTCCTTCAAATCCTTGATAAGCAGATCTATACACAGTGATATGGCTTTCAAGCTTTTGAAGATGAAGTTATTTTTTAGTCTTTCAAATCCATCCCCTTTCTCAATTCCAGTATTAGTAACCTAGGTTAAATACTCACTGAAACTCATCAATACAAATGACACTAACCAGCTTTCATACTTCCAGTTGAGAAGCCCTCAAACTCTGCACTAGATCCTCTAGAGCAGTGGTTCTCAACCTTCCTAATGCCGCGACCCTTTAATACAGTTCCTCATGTTGTGGTGACCCCCAACCATAAAGTTATTTTCATTGCTACTTCATAACTGTCATGTTGCTACTGTTATGAATCATAATGTAAATATCTGATATGCAGGATGTATTTAGGCGACTCCTGTGAAAGGGTCATTCAACCCCCAAAGGGGTCGCGACCCAAAGGTTGAGAACCGCTGCTGTAGAGTGAAGGCCTCAAAACATTGTGTTTCATTCACCTCTTAGGAAAAAAAAACATTTTTTGTATAAGCACTCAGAACATATGTGCACTTACTAATTTATAAGTAAATTAATGCCTGTTTTATTTTGTTAATGCATAATATACATTGTTACACATACAAAAAAGAAATTGACAAGGTGACGCAGAAATAAATAGAAAGCCTAATATTTTCTTCCAAACATGGTGAATCATATCCTTCTGATGCAGGGTGGTGATTACATGGCTTTCAAAGGACTACTAATCCCTATATTTTATATGTGCATGTATAGCATTCAAGTCATCTGTGACTTCTTAGGCTAACATCCAGCAAGTACCAGTACATCACACAGCTGCCCCCAGATCGGTTTTACTTAAACACAGATCTTCCCCTGACATTCCTCCTTCCCAAAAATCAGTGTCAATTTAAAGATTGCATCCTTTCTTCTTTGATTAGCAAACATAGTTCTACAATATCTGAGGCCAATCTTTGCAGCCATAATCTCCTGACAGACCTGCTGACTACACAGAAAACGGCCTTTTCTGTAGTACACTAAGTGCATGCCACACTTCTGTGTCATTTTAGATTTCTCCATGAAGGGAACCACCACTCATATTTAAGTAGTAATTCTAGTAAAAGCTACCATTTATTAAACACTTTGTGTTACACATGTTCATCATCTTATTCATTCCTCATAACACTAAAGGGTAGGTTTTATTATACAAATTTATAGAACATAAACTGTGGGTCAGAAAGTTACCAAAGACCACACAGTTGCATTGAAAGCCAAGCCTGGGTAACTCAAACCCTGAACATGTTACCATCACACTTGGTTGCTGTATCTCTGAGAGAAAAGCCTCCTTAGGTATTAATAATCTAATGGTATATCATTAACATCAGTTTGCTTACAGAATTAAAAATCTCATTCCATCTCAGCTTTTTAAATTCTGATTCAGTACAAATAGACTCTGAATAGCTACACCAAAGAAAAATAAGTGATAGCTCTCAACATAATCCAAACCAAAAGTTCCAAATACGCAAAAATTTGTACTAACAGATATGTAGCTAATAGCACTGCCACCATGACTTGAGACAAAATTAAAATTCAGTCTAGACTTGTCCTATGGATGTCAGCTAATAATATTCAATGTTTTTATGGGTAACTTAACTACATGCTTATCTCTATGATCTTGGCAATGATTTCTATAGAAATAGTTCATGAAGAATCTGATTTTTCAATGACTTTCTAATGATAAAATATTAGAACACTGCAAATAATATCATTTGAAACGCAAAGTAAATGATATAGGTATGAAATGTTAAAGATAAGAATATATATATATGATAAACAGAAAGGTCAAGTCCAGTATTTAAATCATATACATCACAAATATTATTTTAATATATATGCTTGTCATTGTGCAACTATTCTCTTAAGATTATCGGTTAAGCCTCATTTATTTCTAACAAAATTACTTTGTGTTATGCCAGTAAAGAAAAGCCTTAAACTTGGAACATTAGAAAATGCATTTTTGCAAAGCCTGGTTTTCTTAGAGATCAACTAAAAAATCAGAAGTATATTTTTTATTCCTATACCCACCTGCAACAATCCAGGAGAGAAAATCTGTTTATAAATGTTTATTTCAACAGTGCACATGTCAAGAGAATGTGCAGCTATTTATTTGCCTTTCAGAATTTTGGAAGATTAACTTTCTTAGAAAGATTGGATTATACCCCGAGGACAGAGCAATGAAGTTGCATTTGAAAAAGTTAATTCCAGAAATAATGTGGCAATACAGGGGCATCATGAGGCGCTGATATTAATTTCGATGCATATGGCTGAAAGGCCACGAATCCCACCTCCTGATCGGCCTCGGTTGAAATCATGTGCCTGCTCTGACTAGCTGTGCAACTTGTAAGATTCTGGTCACCTCCTGCTTTCGATGACTGAGTTTTTCCCTTGCATGTAGAGGTGATGGGGCTGTGGTCATAGCTCCCTGGCGAAACCAAGGAAGGTATGTCAGCCACGGCACCCTTCTCTGGAGTAATGCCAAGATGGTAAAGGTGATTCCGCTTGATTATGTTCATTCTGGGACAGGAAACTTGGCCTAGAAGTGTTTAAGTATAAAAATAGTATCTTTCAGAAATATGAAAGAACAAAGGAAGCTGTAATCAAGATATATCACAAGGAGCCAGCAGAAAAGTTTTCTATTTCTCCTTCATTTTTAAACAAGCGTGAGCAAGGCTGACTTCTCCATAATGAGATTGGTCTTCAAAATTGTTAACTGTTCTCATTTTCTTGCCAGAGCCCTCAGATAGTCACAGCTCACTCATTACAACTTTCAGAGCAGTTAATAAACAAAGCTTGCTATTATTACCTAATTAAAATATATCTCATTTCAACATCTGACTGCCCACCATTAAGATTCTTCTGCTACAGAGGTTACATAAAAATTATTATTCTGCTTTCTTTTAATTGCCAGTTTCACAGGGTGTCTCTTTCATATCAAAACACACAGAAATTGCAGATGGAAAGTCGTGTTACCTATTAAATACACTTAAATAAACTCTGAAATAATAGTCTGAATACAAGGTTTTCTAGGAATGCTACCTCTGAATGTGGACTCTAATAGTTGCTTCCATCATATGCTACTGAATCATAAGTGCAAGTAAAAATTTGAATTTAAAATCCACTTATGAGCACATTGTCTATACATTTATTCTTTCGCTAACACATCTAAGTTCAGTGGAAGGTGCATCAGAGGGGGGTCTGAGTGGCAGCTTTGGCTTCTGCCACCTTGTGCAAGTCGGGGCAAACTTATTCTCCTTGTGCCATTTTCTCTCCTTTAATGCATTTACAATAACACCTTCCCTTGCGTACCTCACGTGATACTTACAATGATAAAATGGAATTAACTCATAAAAAATTAAGAAACATCTTTTATTTTACAGACTTCTCTCCTTTTTTATGGCTGAGCAGTTGCATAATGAGCCTTACAGAATTGATCATTATTACTACACCCCAGGCACTGGGAGAGGCACAGAAAAGATGGAGGTAGTTTTTTAATCATTAAAAATATATCTAAAACATCTATGAATATCTTGCAAGTAAAAGAAAAACTACGATATAAATTTGACAACACACTGAAGCTTTTAAAAAATCAATATTTTAATATTTTTTAAAAACATTGAATATGCTTCTAAAATGTGTATTTAAATACTTAATTATTGTTCTTACACATGGAAAATAATATGAATATGTGTCCATATGTGTACATTTATATTAACACATATATTCATGCATATTTCATTGTAAGAGAAAGATACCACATATACCTGTGTGATGGTGAATAAAGCCCCTCAGGGCTCTAAGAAGGATCAGAGATCCAGGAGGGAATACAATGTCTATAACCAGATACTTTAAAGGAGAAGCTCTCTGAGACATTTGTTCTATGTGACCCCAATAAATAAACCAAGACGAATGTGTTATTCCAGGGGAGATGCATTTCAACAAACATTCTGTTGTTCAACAAACATTCTTTAGATCACCTCTAAAAGTCAGAGGTGATCAAACATGAAAAAATTAAATAGGACTAGTTTCAAATGATTTTTACTTATCTCTACTTCCTAAAATGTCTTCAATCAATTTACATTAATTTTATAATTAATAAGAATAAATTTTTAATTGAATGTAATAGTAGATGGACTATCATGGGAAATAATGAGCTTTATACCATTAGAAATTTCGAAGAATAGACTGGATGGCTATTGACTCTGGCTTATCAATAGAGAAACGGACTATCCTGGTTTGTCTACCACTGTTTTGATTTTAGACCTGAAAGTCTTGCTTCCCTGGAAACCACTTAATATTGGGAAAGTAAAATGGTTGGTCACCTTACTTAAATACATGGTAGTACTAGAGAGCTATAAGGTTTTGGTCACACACAAATAAAACTAAACATGGCAGCACATGAGAGCTATAAGACAAAGTAGCTGCTAGAAGTCACTACTGCCAGAAGTACGTGGGGCACACCTCGGGGCTGAAGTAATCAATGAGTATTTTCCCTCTGGCAATAACCACTCTGAGATCCACTGCTGCTTTTATCCAGACAATTCAATTATTTAATTCAGATAAGCATTGACTGGCAATGAATATGAATTTAGTTAAAACATTCCTCTGCTAAATGTCTCCAATGACTTCCCAATGCCCTTAGCTTTAAGTCCAGGGTCATTAGCAAGTCACTTAAGAAGGCCTTGTACCATGGAGCCCTTGATTCTCTTTCCAGTCTCACCCACTGTCACATTGTTATTTGCACTAATCCAGTAATCTGGGGTATCTCTCACATCATCTGATATAGTCAACCTTCTATTTCAGGGTCTTCAACAATTTTACTTCCCCCATTTATTGACCTAGATAAGTCCTACTCTTCCTGTGGGTTCTACTTTTTCATGGACACCTCTCTTGACCATTCCAAACCTTGAAAATATTCAGTTCTTACTTATCTGCTTACCTATCATCTTGTCTTTTCCTTTCATAACACTTGTTTTAATGGTCATAATTTTTATTACACATTAATTGTATATCTCCCCCATTAGACCAAAAGTTCTGTGAGGGCAGGGATAGTGTTTTATTATCCTTTCCTATATGCTGCCAATCAAGCTGGGAATGTTGATTAACCACAGTAACTTCCCTAGGGAGCTCACACTGTGGAGTGTTGCTCATCAACATCGCATGCTCTTGGAACCAACTCAGAAAGTTCAATACATATGGTCACTGTAGCTATAAGAATCTTGTGATTTTGAGTTGGTAATTCTCACGCCCACTGCAACAAAACAAGATGTGTTCCTTAAATCCCAGCTAAAATGCTTAAAGTACATTCCCAGTGAAATGCATGCTAACAGTTAGTACTCTTACTTCCTAAGGAAGATTTGTTGATCTGGGAACCCAACCACTACTTTAATCAATGTGTTCTCAAAGTCCTATTTAATGAATACACAAAGGAACTTTAGGAGAATAATTCATCTGGAAATTAACAGTTGTCTGCATATTGCCTTCTGAATTCATCATGCCTTATTTTAATTTAATGTGATAATATCAGAATAAATTATTCCAATTAAAAATAGAGGTAATTTCAAATATTTATTTTCTATGATTATTAAATAAACACCAAATCCCCCTATTGTGACAAATGTAAGAAGCCAAATTGACTTTCTGTAAAGCCCTACTTATAAGCATTGAATGTTTACAATTTTATGGTTTCAAATGTTTATGGTGTACTTTCAAAATTGTTTTGCCTTAAACCATATTTTCAATTTACTGACAATGTGCTTTATTAAAAAGTCAATAACTGAATTTCAGTAGCAGAGAATGTAAAATACTATATTACATTTATGGTAAGAGCATAAAGGTGTCTGTATCGTTTATGGATAATACCGCCATGTAAAAAATATTTTTTATTATTGAAGAGTTTTTAAGTTTTTCAAATAATGTGGTAATCAGATCAAATATGGCCATGGAAAATTGTGTTTCTAATAAAGGCTTTAAAACCACATTTACTTAATAGAGATAAAGACTTTTGCCTACTGAATAATACTGTCTCTAGCATTGTTTGCATTTTTACAAATAAACTAAGCACTATGAGAAAATTTTGTAGAGAGAAAGACAATATTAAATTAGCTAAACAACCTTTACACAAATATGAATTTAAGGCTTCTTTTTATAGAAATTTAGTTCAAACTTCAGTCGTCTTTTTCTTTATCACCACTATAGTGTGCAATGTAGCTATCATTTCATATGTGAATATGTATTAAGCCATCCCATTCATTTGTAACAGAAGGTAAAAAAAAGGGTGGGGGGAGAATCATGACACTGAGAAGCTTATAGGAAAAAATAAGATCATTGAAATATCAACATATCAGATATTTGAGGCTTGTTCTAAGGAGATTCTTATGCGCAAACTAGTGTCCCAGTGCACGGATTCATGCACATTGAAAGGAAATTAATTAGAAGAAATATTTTAATATTGCTATTCGCCCTTTTTCTATAATAGAAGTGTCAACCAAATTCACGATTGACAATGACAGATTGAAACACATGCATGTGATTGGTGGCAGTGAGAGCTTTATATGTATCATGCATGTGGGAGTCAACTTAGCCTTTTACGTACATGGATAAACTTGCTTAATTAGACCTGGTTTCTGATTTAGCTAAACTTTTTCCAGCCCAGTGAAGCACCCCAACTTCTCTTTAAGATAATTGTCAGCAACACAGCAGTAAATATCAACACGAAGCAGATTATTGTTGTAGATCACACAGGGAGAACAAAAGGTAAAATATTTAACTGCAGCAGTGTTTGACTATATTCTGCGCAGTGAGAAAATCTGAAGTCACTTTCAAGTTCCACCATTTCTTACTTCTTTTCACTCGGGTCAAGTTTTTAAACTTTCTAAATCTCCATTGTCTTGCTAATGAAAAGAAAATAGGATTCTGCTCAGTCTCCTATCTACCTACTCCAGGACTTCTGAGAGGATCAAATGAGATGAGGCATGGGAAAATACTTCACAAACATTTGGTTGAACTGTAAAATGTTTGCACCTGGCTATAAAGCAAGTCGGGTTCCTGGGCTGAAGAAACTACAAGGAAGCTAGTTGTCACTAGGGTGAGGAAGCCCGGTATTGCTCTGTGACGTCATTACCTGGTGCCCACAGCAATTATTTCCAGGCTGGGCTGGGCTGTGGGCCACATTTTGCGCCATGGGGTCTTGGCAGCGATGGCTGCAATTTGGTGGGGTGTTGCTCTGGGGTGGTGGCAGGGCCTATGTCCCACATGGGGGAAGTCGCGTGTTGGTTTGTCAGCACCAGGTCCGCAGTGCCATTTATTTTTAAATGGCCAGTGCGCATCATGGCAGCTCCTGCATTGAGCATCTGCCCCCTAGTGGTCATTGCATATCATAGCTACCAGTCAGAGGGAAGGAGGGACACTTAGCCTTTTATATACTAGTATATAGATAAGTAACCTAGCTATTTTCCATTGTCTGGGGGAGTGGAAGTTTCAGTCATTAAATACTTTGTACAACTCAACCCAAATATAAATCTATGCCAGCAATATCTTAGAATCACAAAGACTTCCTTCCACATACTTCCTAAGACTTTATAAAAAGCCTTGACACTTTCAAGAGCCACTTTACTTTTCTAACAATGCAAAGTGAAATCCAAGTGTGGGAGAGGAAGCCTTTGGCCCTTTCTCTACATGTCACTGTGCCTTTCCTCCCATGTGTACCTTTGTTTTTGGTTCATTTTCACTGACAGGTACTTATTCAACAAAACATTAAGAATCTCCTATGTCCTAGATGGCTTACAGGATTGAGGATAGATGATAATCTATGCCCTTTATCTTTGAATAGCTTTTAATTTAAAAGAACCAATAGACAGAAAAGAGATAATTAGAGTCCCACATGGCAAGTGCTAGGATGGACCTGTTGAGAAGGGGCTAAAGGGGCAGTGATCTCTCAGTTAAACTCAGACTGGAGGGTTTTCTTGGGGCTGTGATGCTTTTTCTGCATGTTAAAGCGTGAGTAAAAATTAAAGAGAAGGAATATAGGGACAAATGGTCCATGAATAGGAATATGCACAACATCAAGAACACACAAAAGAATATCCTGCTTTGTTTATGCTAAGAGCAGTGGAAGCATGGGAACGACTGGCAGGCAATAAGACCAGGGAGACAGCACCAGATAACAAGGGGTTTGTGTCCTGGGCTAAGGAATCTAAACATCAAAGGAAAGCTAAGGAGATCAACTGGAGGTGTTAAGCAGAAGAGTGACATAATCACAGTTCAGTTTCAGAAAGATTGCTCTGACAGCCCTGTGGAGTATAGACTGGAAAAGCTCCCACAAAAGATAAGAGACCAGTTAAGGCAATTCTTCAGTAATCTAGGCAAAAATAGCAGCTAATATTTATGAAGCCTGTATTGCATTTATGTGCTGATTTCCATTCTTAGAGCTTCATATTCATTAGCTCATTCAGTCCCACTATCACCGTACAAGGTATGTACTGTTCTAATTTTTATTTTAAATATGGGTCAACTTGGGAAAAGACAGGATGATTAATAAATTGCCTAGGCCCACATAATTAGTAGTCAGCAGGGCTGGGATTTGAATTCAGGTTTGGCCAGCCTGGGATTTCATCATCAAGCTCTAGGAATTAGTGTCTGACCTTGAGGAATAATACTGGAGAAGTAATAAAAGAAATATACATAAAACTATTGATATATTGGTTATCTGGAATGACTAAAAAATCACGAAAATGAATAAAATAGACTCCTCAGAGCTCTATTTACATACAATTTGAGGAGCATCTGAAAAATATAGTTCATCCTAAAATAATAGAAAGTCAAGGTGTAATTTTGGCTCAAGGCTAAGGGGCTCAATCAATGTAGTAAGTAGTAATTGGGTTGGGGAAACCACTGTCTATTACTTAAATTGTCCTCTGGCCTAGCCAAGAAGGACACACAAAAAAGCAACACATCTTCCTCATCTTCATAGGACATCTGGCAGGTTCCAGGTGTCCACCCTGCTAGTCTGTGCAGCAGTGAGACAGCAGAGCAGGTGAAAGAAGCAGTGGCTGTGATGGCCTGGCTGTGGGAGTGGCAGGACACTCAGGGATTAATGGACAGCTACTCCCCAGATAGAGAAAGATCATTTGGGCTCTGCCTGAGTTCTAAGTAGATAGAAGAGTGAGTCCATCAAAATAGTCCCAAGGGACTGGAAGCACCTCACCCTTGGGTTAGGCGGCAAGTATAAAGATGAGGAGAATACCTCAATCATTCAGGTTTTGGAGAACATTGTGTCTGATCTCTCAGGAAATTGCACATTCATGGTTCATACGAGGATTGGAAAAGAATGGTTGTCACACTAGTCCGGGCAGCCTGGCCACCCCATATGCGTAGGAAGACATACAGTGTCTTTTACACATGTTTCTCCTTCAACAAAGATCCCAGAGGAGAATGAAGGGCCCCAGAAGTGAGTGGAGGTCTCACTATCAAATGTGAGAGGGATAGGCGATGAGAGTGAAGACTGTCACCTCCAGAAATAAACTATTATTGCCAAAGTGTGGGAAGTATATGAGGTAGTGCCAGGACATTGCTGTTTTTCTACTTCTTTTTCTTCTAAGAGCCAAGTGAGTATGTCACATCCACAGCCTGTCCCTGCATCTAAAAGTCTGTTCCCAAAAGGAATGGTAGAGTGGCCCATGCAAATACCTTTTTATCCCTATCATTCTAAGTTGGAAATCTTAGGTAAGGCACTTCAACTATTTCCCTTGAAAAGGAACATAGCATAGTCCAACCTTAAGCCTAGGTTCCGTTTGCCTCAGGATTCAGCTATATCTGGGCGTGTCTGGGAGATGGGTTCCCATAGTTGGCCAAGAGTCTAATTAAACAAATGATCAGGGAACATTATGAAGGAGGAAAATACTTTAGGAAATAATCAGCAGGCACGCAGTGGCATTAATAGATAGCAACCGCAGCTGCAGCTAGGGGTCATGACACAGTGTCCTGGATACCAGGGATCAGCACTTGTGGTACATTAAGTTTTAACTCTCCACAGCCTTAATGCAAATCACATGCACATCAGAAGTAGCAGCAACATGTTTGTAAGGCAGCGGTGGTGGCCCTGGGGGCTTCTGTGATATGATACTGGTTGCATAATTTACTGTAGATTTCAGAAGCAATTGCAGATGTAAGGTAAAGAGGCTAGTACAGATCTCAAAGGGATGACAAATTCTTGAAGCAAATATCAGATTTCCACTGGAAATACCAGGAAAAGCTTAGAAAGATCTTGAGGGAGACTAAAATTTCCAATGATTAGAAAGGTTGAGAGTCAAAGAAATATTGTCTGTTTTTCTGTTTGTTTATTTAATGATTTATTGTGTAGTCTCAGAAACAGATTTTACTCAGAAGTAAAAAATACCTATGGGATATGGAAAAAAGGTGATAGGGAGTTTGTCTGAAATCACTCCATCTTTTTCTGCCTTAGGCTATCTATATATATATAAAAGCCCACAACTGGAACAGCGGAATGACCAGAATGGCTGGAACAACTGGTGGATATGATGCACACTGCGGCAGCCAACCAGCCTGATCTGGGCCCCGATTGCACCCCCACCCTGGCCAGCCCAGCCCCCGATCGCCCCCCCCCCAATTGGGGGTGGGGCCAGCCAGCCAACATCCCATGGCCCCTCCCCACCACCAGCCCAGCCTGATGGGCCCCCATCAGGGCAGGCTGGCTGGACCCCACCCATGCACAAATTCGTGCACCAGGCCTCTAGAAGATATATAAGAATGCTAGTCATCAAGGTAAAACATAAAACAGAAGGAGCAAATTTGGAACAAGATAAGGGAGTGTGGCTGGTTTGAGGGATGATGAATTTAGCTTTTAACTTGAACTCCATGCACTGTACAATAGAAGATGTTCATTATATGGTATATAATAGTCTTTATATCAACTGAACAATCAGTAAGTTCAAATAGAATAAAAACAAAAAGTACTGATTGTATTTGTCGATGTATATTTGGTCAATATGAGAACATTCTCAGTGAAGTGGTGAAGGTGGCTGCTTGGTGAGGAAGTATAAACTACTTTCCTCTGTTTTTTCTTTCTCCAAAATTCTTAACTAAGAAGGAATAAAGAAAGATAGAATTCAGAAAAAGGGGAAATTTCTTGGTTGATTTATTACAAGTAGAATGAGAGAGAACTGGAAAATGCAAGAAATGCAATACAAAGAAATAGGTACTGACATCAGACAACTTAAACTTGGGGTAGAAATAAAGAGCATTTTCAATTGTATGAGACAAAACTCTAAGCCAATTAGCCACCCTGGGAGTGAGGCTGCCGGGGGGTAGCACAGTTCCATATGTCAAACTTGTTTCTGGTTCAATATGTCCTCTTTGCAAGGAGAAACTAACATCGTAGTTGACCTTCAATGGCAGAGCAGCCTTCGTGCCTTGCTTACTTAAGAGAACTATGGCATGGAGATTGAGAGAAGCTTCAGAGACACAATTTACCCCAGATATCTAGAAACCTCGCGATTCCTAGATGGCAGAAAGCAAAGGAATGACAATTCTAAAGATTTGGCACCTAATCCCAAGAAAGGTATACTGGAATGGAGAGAGATGTGGTAGACCCAAAGTGGCAGATGTTGTCAATGCCCCATTCTTTACCCCTTGGCCCACTTGGGTGGGTTGGAAGTGACAATATATAATTTTCAGCCTGCTGACATTTTGTACTTCAAGTGCCCACATCTCTCTTCTTATCATCCTGTTCAGCTACAAGGAGACATTTCTTGGAGGCGTGGGGGAGATAATGAGGCCAAAACAACCCTCAAAGACAGGAGATACATACTAGGCCATGCACCAATGCTGCAGTCTGCTCATTGGTCTCTGAGTGCTGGCCTCTTAGAGGGTTCCCAGTTTTCCCACATGGCTAATCCACTCATTACAACACCTTTTATACTTCTTTTCTCACTTAATTTTCCCCAATTTCTCATTTGGGCATCCTGGGATCTTTCAAATGAACTCCTTGCACACAATTACTTGTATCAGGGTTTATTTGGGGGTGAGCTCAAACTGAAAAATTATCATCTGGTAGTCTATCTTTAGAACACAACTAGAAATATTGGAAAGGAAGACCCTTACAAATAAACATTAATTAATATGGTTTTAGTTATGTGACCCAAATCTCCCATCAGTAAGTTTTCATTAACATTGATACCTGAATCCCAATACTTAAATCTTACTGGCTCTTAGCTCTTCTCAAATACTTTTAGAAAGTCCAAAAATAATACCTTATTTTTGCCTGCAACTTGCTTAAGGCTGTCACCTTTTGAGGCCCCTGCCTTTTCCATTTACAGGCCTCCATGGCCTGGAGTGGAATTCCCTGCACTTGCCCCATCACCAATGCTCACAAGGACACTGCTGTTTCTTTTCAGTAACCTCTCAAAACCAGGAAGTTAATGCTCCCCTTCTGGGTTATGCTCACTGTGGAGTTGCACAGACATTTTCATGGATATCACTTGGTTACCAAATAATTACTAATTGAGTTCTTCAGTTTAAACACGTGGCTCCTCCTCTCTTCCCTTCAAGGCACCCAGATTTCAGAGCAGCTACACTGAACAAGGTGTCCATAGTATAATCATTTTGCAATACATACCTGCATCAAATCATAATGTTGTACATCCCAAACTTACGCAATGTCATATGTCAATTTGTTAATAAAGATGGCGGGAGGGGTAGAAGTGTCTGCCCTATCACACTACATCCAAAACCATGAGGCCACATTGCCAAGCCTGCTGAATTGTGAAGACATTTTAGAAATTGTGTTTGGTAGAGCTACTTATCTCTCTCTGATGCCTAGCTTGTTATCTGACTGACATCCGATACCTCCAATCTATCACAAGGTGCACGGACACATACATACTAGTACATATCAAGCATATCATCTGAACACAAACAAAAAAGACTGAGCCCTCACTTTTCTTATGATTCATATAGGTTATAACACTTTATTTGGTCAAAACAATTTAATATCTTACTTCTAATAGAATTAATTGAAGCAGAAAAGGGAAAGGCAGGAGATAGGAAACAAAAATTTCTCTAGATGTGAATTTAATAGTTCTCCAAAACATGAGAACAATTAAAATAGATTTCTTTGTTGCTTGTTGTTGTGAGATGAGTTCTCCCACATCACCCTTCAGACACCCTGGAAACAGCATTGGATTTTGTAAAGAACATGGAATATTTTAATTCCTGATTATGAGAACATTCCTCCTAAGGGGATGGAAGAGCTATGAACAGAGGCATCAGTAATGCATGTCAGCCCTCCTTGAGTACTGATTAATACACTGCTCTCATTTTCATCTTCTTTTGAGATCTATTTCTGCATACCACTGAGGATGATGGCATTTGTTTTTTAACACATCTTCCCATTCTTGTTTCTTATAGTTGCTTCTTATAAAGTTTAGATGGTAGAACTTGACAGTCCTTTAAAAGAAGGCAGCTGTTCCACAATAAAAGAATGTTGTCCCCCCCAATTTACATTTCTGTGGGGCTGATAATGTATTTGCTACATTTCACTGTATACATAACTCAAAGCCAAGCCTGTTTAAAGTTTACATTAAGGCAGCTTGATGGCTAAGAAACACTGAATGCTATGATACAGCACTTAAAATGAGTTACCAATAGGCATGCCTTATTTATGCCTTTTATTTGAACACTGAGAAATTCTAGTTACAGAAATGCTTTAGCTGGCACCTGGAAGTATGACATCCCCTTGGGTGAAAGGAAGGTAAATTTGTGAGGAGAAGGTTGCTTCCAGAGCTTGTGAAATGATTGCTAGCTCAAGGTTGAAGCATAAATTTTAAAAGCTAGTATATTTAAGTTGGCAGGCATCCACAGATGATCCATAAATTGTATTGACACAGAGGAACACAGAAGTTATGGTTCAAATGAGAGGGATAAAAACTATAAAGAGGAAAGGGATTGAAGAGGAAAAAAGAACACATGAGCTCCTCAGATATGTTCAGAGTCATCGAAGCTACAATCATAAACTGTGAACTTAGGCTGTGTTCCTAAGCCCACTCTTTAGTCAGTGCCCGATGGGTCTAAGGACTGTTGGTCTCAGTCCTCCTTTTCCTAATATCACTAAGTGGCTTGTAATCATAGCTGTTAGCACCATCCTATCTAATAATAGACAAACATGGTAATTAACCATACCTCTGACATGCTTCCCATTGGCTAATCAGGGTGATATGCAAATTAACTGCCAACCAAGATGGCAGCCAGCAGCCAGGCAGCTGAAGCAAACAGGAGGCTTGCTTGCTCCAGTGATGGAGGAAGCCAAGGTTCCCCGCCTGCTGCTGCCAGCCTCTGAGCTGCAGTCTAGGAAACAATGTTGCAATTATAGAAGCTAAACAAACCCTAGAAACCTGCTTTCAGCCAGCCGGGCCTCAGAGCTGGAGTTGTAACAGTGTTTCAATTATAGAAGCCAAACAAACACAGATACCTGTTTTCAGCAGCTGAGGCCTCAGAGCCAGAGCCGGGCCTAAGAGCTAAAGCTGGCCCAGAATAAAAAAGAAAACAGAAAAAAAGGAGCAGTTGGGAGCTTCAGTCACCCCCAGCCTGAAAACAGCCCTCAGCCCCTCACCCAGACTGACCAGGCACCCCAGTGGGGACCCCCACCATGAAGGGGGTCTGACCAGCTGCAAATAGCCATCAGCCCCTCATCCAGGCTGGCCAGGCATCCAAGCGGGACCCCCACCCTGATCTGGGACACCCTTCAAGGCAAACCAGCTGGCCCCCACCTGTGCACCAGGCCTCTATCCTATATATTAAAAGGGTAATATGCAAACTGACCCTAACAACAGAAAGACTGAGAATGACTGGTCACTATGACACACACTGACCACCAGGGGTCAGATGCTCAATGCAGGAGCTGCCCTC
>NW_006383010.1:1892433-1936076 GCF_000327345.1 Myotis davidii | reverse complement strand
ATTTCTTCCCCCCTGAGCGCACCAATTTTTGTGTACCAGGCCTCTAGTCTATATATATAAAAGCCTAAGTGACTAACCGTCCAAATGTCCGAACGACCAGTTGCTATGATGCACCAGGGGGTTAAATGCTCAACAAAGGAGCTGCCTCCTGGTGGTCAGTGCACTCCCACAACCAACCTCCTGCAGCTGGCCAACCTCCCAGATCCTTCCCCACAGCCAGGCCAAGGGACCCCACCCATGCACAAATTCATACACCAGCCTCTAGTGATAAATAACTGTCGTGTCTTTCTCTTTAGGGTTAGCATTCACTGTGTGATTGTAAATACTCCTCCCCTCTTCGTTGCCCCTTACCAAGCTATTTATTTCTTTTAATTATCTCCTCTAGAAGTAATCCGGGCAGTTCCCTAACTGCTATTATCACTCTTCCCTGTATTTCTTCCATTTTGACTATAATTCTCTGGTAATGAGATGGCCGAAACAGCAGTATTATTTATTATTCCAATTGTGATGGTGTGTCTGCCCTGTGAACAGGCCCGGCTCTCTCCTGCTATGTAATGGGATGCTTCCGCAGATGGCTCTAAAATCGTAATAACATTCCGGGGTACCATCGCGTTTCAGCCTCATTTCCAATTTCTTTCCCTCTATTACCACAGGTCTTTTTGACAATATTATTTCCAGGTTAGTCTTCCCCTCTGAACATACTGTTTTTAATTATTTTCCAAGACATGAGAGCCTCTTCATTTTCACACAGAATTCATAGTCTTGTTCTTTGTCTATATTTCTTCTGTCATAAAAATAGCATATTCAGATGTTTTTGTACTCATCAGTGTTTATATTACTTATTTAAGGAATATTTGTGAGGTACTTCTATTTATTTAGCATGCAGGCAAGAATGTTGCTGCTCCACCCACCCTCCCCCCTCAGTTTTATTGATAAATAATTGACCTATATTACTGTATAAATTTAAGTCATAGAGCATGGTGGGTTGATTTACATGTATTATGAAATGATTTCCACAATAGGTTCAACTAACATCCATTTTCTCATATATATTCCATTTGTTATTAATGTTCTTTCATCATATCACTAAACCAAACACCAATCCTAAGGCTTTTATTTACAGGAATATATCTGATGATCTAACACCATTTTACCACTTCGGTTTGATACTTCTTATAATTATAAAGTCTTTAAGTGGTTTTGAAACCCTCCTAATTTTCATTTGAGGGTTCATTTATAAGTAGGAAAACTATTCTGGTAAATAATAGAGTTAAGCAACAAGTCAAGATGTTACAAAACGCAAGGCTCAAGAATGAACATGTATGCTTCACACCTGGAAGGTAAGAATGTGCTGATTAGTAAGGAAGAACAATTTCTTATCTCCCTTCACTTCAGAAAAAGTCTCACAAAAGAAGTGAATTATAAACAATCTAATACAAGCAAGAAGGAACATATTTATATGACTTTGAAGAACTATTTTTATTTTTTAAATATATTTATTGATTTTACAGAGAGGAAGGGAAAGGGACAGAGAGAAACATCGATGAGAAAGAAACTTCCATCAGCTGCCTCCTGCATGCCCCCTACAGGGGATAGAGCCCACAACCAAGGTACATGCCCTTGATCAGAATCGAACCCAGGATCCTTCATTCTGAGGACCAACACTCTATCCACTGAGCCAAATCGGTTAGAGCAGAAGAACTATTTTTAAAACAATCACAAAACAATATAGAGAAACAATAATGTTTCTTTATATTGTTGATGAAGTAAAGCATCAAAAAATCACAGAAACTCAAGTTCTATTCCAACTCTGCACATAACTGAGTGTGAGTCTTTGATGAGTTAACTTCTGAGTCTTAGTTTCTTCATGGAAAAAATTGGTATACTAGTAATGTGCCCACCTTTACAAGGTTTGTGTGAGGTACATGAAATAATATAAAGTAATTTATATAAGCCTTAGCACATATCAATAAGGTATTATTTGTTCAATTGATATAGAAAAAAAATATCTATTGCATTTGGTACTTGTCATAATCATTTGCTTTTGTTGCTTTGGTATGCATAGTCTATTAAGATGAGTCTCAGACAGTTAATTCTGTATTTGTCATTTACTCCATCACTTTGTTTTCAAAGTTTATCATATCAGCAGCCAAAGCTTTTAGAAATAAAACATTAGAAGTTAAATATCCTTTAGTTATAGTTGTAGTCCCTAATTTATTTTATATAAGTTTATATTATATCTAATTATATATAATATAATCTCATATTACATATATTTTATGAGGGAAATTTCTTCTTAATGCACAAGTGTCAGGTTTAAATTACTTTAATTTCCATTCTAGAAGACTTTGATGTTATAAACATATTTCACAGTAAATATTTCTAATTGCTAACATTTTTTAATTCATGTCTATAGCCCAGAAAATATTAAATATAAAACCACTTGAACTCTGGCCCAGTAGCTCAGTTAGAGCATCAGCCTGATATGCCAAGGTTGTGGGTTCGATCTCCAGTCAGCGCACATACAAGAAGCAATCAATGAATGCATAAGCACGTGGAACAACAAATCAATGTTTCTCTCTCTGTCTCTTCCTCTTGCCCTTCTCCCTTCCTCTCTCTCAAATCAATAAATAAAAATCTATTAAACAAATAAAAAATAAAATGAAACCACTTGGTTATTATCCCAATTTTGGCCATGTGATTTTAAATAAATTACTTTATTTCTCTTAGACTACCAAATATAAATATGGATAGATAGGTCATAGATGATAGATAGATATATAGATGATAGATAGATAGATAGATGATAGATAGATAGATGATAGATAGATAGATAGGTAGATAGATAGATAGATAGATAGATAGATAGATAGATAGAATATTAGTTATATAACAAGTGCTCATAAACTGGCACCTAGAAGTTTTTCATTTAAAATTTCTATGGCATAACTTGGGTCAACCTATGTTTTAAAGAATATATTTTATTGATTTTTTTACAAAGGGGAAGGGAGAGGGATAGAGAGGTAGAAACATTAATGAGAGAAACATTGATCAGCTGCCTCCTGCACGCCCCCTACTGGGGATGTGCCCGCAACCAAGGTACATGCCCTTGACTGGAATCGAACCTGGGACCTTTCAGTCTGCAGACCGACGCTCTATCCACTGAGCCAAACTGGTGCCAACCTATGTTTTAAAAATAAAGTGTCACCATCTGAATTTTCATCCTTCACAAGCTCTCTTGCATCCACATATTCAGTCTGACTCCCATTGTCATCTCTCATCTGGACCCTCATCCCCAAATGTCTATGTGCTGATGTGAATGAGTTCCCAACTGTTCTCTAGACCTCCAGCCTCTTTCACATCAAATAAAAGCTCTGACAAAATAGCCCTTCTGAAACATTTTGACCATGTAACCGTCCTTAAAACATCCACCGGCTTCCCTTTGCCTGGAGTAAACTTGCCAAAATATATTCATCCCACAGATGCTCCTTAGGAACAAGGTCCTGAGAACATATTGGAAAACACAGCATATTCATCTACTTGAAAATTCACAATAAAAGACTCCAAGAATGTTAACTCCTTTCTTTAAAAAGAAAATGGCCTTGGAATCCATCTTTATATAAGATCTCTAACTTGCATACCTAATTTGGATTTCTGATAGGCTCACTAAGACAAATCCATCCAAAACAGAATTCTTGACTCTCCTACTTTCCTTAAACCTGATCCTCATACATCCCCAGTCTTTCAGATGCTCATGACAAGAATTTAGAGATTATTCTTGATTTCTTTCCTACTCCTCCCTACAGTATCTCAGCCATAAAAAAAAAATGAGTAGTACCAGCTCATGAATACATCCTAACACCAACCAATCACTTTGTACAAAATATACTGAACATGTGCTAGTCCAAATAATCATTATCACACACTTGTACAACACTAAGAGCCTTCTAAAAATCTCTCTGCATTCACACTGATCCTCCTGGACCAAGAAGCTGGAATGACACTTTAAAAATACAAAACAGCCCTGACTGGTTTGGCTCCGTGGATAGAGGGTCGGCCTGCGGACTAAAGGGTCCCAGGTTCGATTCTGGTCAAGGGCATGTACCTTGGTTGCGGGCACATCCCCAATAGGGTCTGTGCAGGAGGCAGCTGATCAATGTTTCTCTCTCATCGATGTTTCTAACTCTTTATCCCTCTCTCTTCCTCTCTGTAAAAATCAATAAAATATATTTAAAAATACAAAACACACCATGTGACTTCCCTTTATCAAAACATTCAGTAGAGTTCTGATTCTCTTCATCACAGAGTTACTGGAGACAGACTAACCTTCCCACCATAAACAGACATAAAACTGACCCAAAAAGTCAAACAACCATTTTTAGACATTAGTGTTGTTTGTACAGGGAATACAAAACTGAGACTAGTACAAAAGAGTCACACAAACATGCTTTCTCTCTGATGATATTTTCTGAACAAGCACAGGAGTGAGCTAATCAGAAGTCTTAGAGTCTAAACAGAACTGAATTGAGCCTGCATTCAGTTGTCCTAAATGACAAGCATTCTTTTCTAAACATATAGGAAGAATCATTTCATTCATTCATTCAAAAAAGATTTACTGAATGACTACTAAGTAAACTACTAGTGTTTTGTGGCAGCAAAATTCTGTTTCTTTGTTATGGGGTGAGGCCACAACATTAGTAACAAAGAAACAGAATTTATGGAGGATGAGGCCCAGAAATCAGGATTTTAAAAAGATTCCCAGGTGATTCTAATGGGCAGCCAAGGTTGAGAACCACTGTCCTAGACAATCTCTCCTTGAACTTGTGACAGTTACAATGACACCCTCTTCAAATCCTCCTGGTTTCCTGGTTGTTTACATACTTTGAACTTACTGCCTTGCTCTTTCTCGTGTGTGTGTGTGTGTGTGTGTGTGTGTGTGTGTGTGTGTGTGTGTTGCTTTTCCAATCTTGCCTCCATATTTTATGCATACAGGGTTCTGGTCTTGGTCCCCAACTTGCTTCCTTAGCCTGCTGTGTTGTTATTGTTTTTAATTTTTAAATCGTTATTGTTGAAAGTATTATATATGTCCCCTCCACCCCCAAATTGACCACTTCTAGCCTGCCCCCATCCTCACCCCAGGCCTTCACCACTCTATTGTCTGAGTCCATGGGTTATGCATATATGCATACAAGTTCATTGGTTGATCTCTTTCCGCCCACCCACTCTCCCCTGCCTTTCCTCTGAAAAGACCCAGATTAACAACTGATGAGTAATATGGATGGTACATTCTATAAGATAAAAGAGGGGTGAATCAGTATGGGGAGGGGAATAGCATATGGGACTACAGGGAGTTTCACTAGAAAAGACATAGTAGTAGATATTTGCGTGGTAAATAGGAATTTAAAAGGTGTAATTAAAAGCTCAAGTACCTTAGACATACAAGAGTGCTGAGCTCAGGAAGGTACACAGTCTGATCAATGAGGTAAGATAAATGTTTTGGAGAGACCAATCTACTGGAGGGATATATCTGAGTATCTGAGAGGTAAGTGATAAAGGCCAGAGCAGCTGATTCCCATCCTAATTAATATAGCCAAAGGTAGTCACATACTGGGAACTATACAAAAAGGCAAAATTGCCTAGAATCCTTCCATTTCTGCATAGGTCTCTCTTCAAATGGTAAAAATAATGGTCTGTTACTATTCCATCCAGTTTCTTCAAGAGCTCTAAGAAATAGCAAGAAAAAAACACACACTTTGGGGGAAAACAGGCCACAAATCCAATATAAGAATTATAGTCAATATAAGAATATCTTGTTAGGGATTTTTTTTCTTATAGAGCTTATTCAAACTGTTTTCTCCATTTGCATATTTCAAAAGAACTCTCAATTGCTTAGTAAATGTTTTTGGCACAAACAACCACCCTTCTTTCCTTTAATTCTCTCCCACACAGACTGCACCTATTAATTTTGACATTCATTATAAGAATCATCCCACTACATTTCAATTTTGGGCGTTAAAGTACAATGTATTTTCTCCATTACTCTCCCGTGCTTATGTTCATAACTTTCTCTTTATTAGTATACAAAACCTTGTTCAAGATAGATCAATTTCTTACCTTAACCCACTGCTTTCATTTTCAGGTCAAAACCACCAGCCAATATTGGTGAATTCTCTTTTATAAATAAATTATATGTATATTACATATATGTAATCATACACATATGCAATTATTGCATTCAAGGTAGTATATTATATAATGTAGTATAATATATAGTAGTGTTACTAATGCTTCCTTTAAATTTTTTCTTCAATATTTAAAAGCCACTTAAAATATGTTCTGTTTAACATTTATAATATTTACACTAATAACTATTCCAGGTTTGGGAAATAAAGTATCTTCTTCATGTGTTTGAAAAATCGTCAGTTTACTTGTTTCCTAAATCAATTTGCTATGCAGGAAGCTCATTGAAACACTAATGATACCTCTATCTGTAAGAATTTCAGAAACTACTGAGAAAGTATAGGCCAATGAATCTTACTTTCATGCTAGGAAAGCTGATTGGATTCATAATAAATGTAAATTCAGTGTTTGCTGAAGCAGGCATAATCCATAAAGGAAAAGAAACATGGCAAGAAATCAGGTCTGACTACTTTGAGACATAAACATGTTGAAACAAGTAGTGTGATTTATTTAGTTCCCAAAATTCTTTAATACTAGACTTTGATCTTCTTGTGTACTTCTATTTTTGTTTGTATACTCAATGGATACCTCAGTAATTACCATTTGTTGAATGTTCAAAATATAGCTCTGGCCAGTGTGGCTCAGTTGGCTGAGCACCCTCCCATGCATCGAAAGGACACCTGTTTGATTCCCAATCAGGGCACATTGCAGGCTTGATCCCGGTGCGGGGTGTATAGGAGGCAGCTGACTGAGGTATATCTCTAATATCATTCTCTCTCTCCCTCTCCCTTCCTCTCTAAAGTCAATAAAAATATTTTTTTTAAAAAGAGAAAATAAAGTGGCAAGTGAGTTTCAATGTAAGCAAAAATTCTGTAATCCACATACAGTGAATGTTTATGAGTTATCCATTATGATGAAGGGTTGTCTAGATGCATGATTTGTTCTATTGTACCTGTATCATGACTCTTGAAGAGCTTCATTGTTCTTTAAAATACTTCAGTGTGGGCCACTGATGACAATTAGTCTGAAAGAAAAAGATAGGCACAGAGTCTTGGGCACAGCTGAGACAATGTAATCAATCATGCTCCTAGAAAGCTACCAAAAATGTACTGCAGACTTTTCCTCAAAGAGGATGATCCAATGCAGTGTTACCATCAAAGCGTCGAAATAAAAACAAAAACCAAACACACATGTAAGTTACCCTCAGGAAAGTTACTTAAAACCAACAAACAAAACATTTACCCTAACAGAACTGAAACAAAAGTCCAAGCGGACACAGGTGGAGGGTGAGAGCCACACAAAGGTAGTATAGCAGAGTTCTACAGAGAATTCTCTCTCTCTCTCTCTCTCTCTCTCTCTCTCTCTCTCACAGAGTTGTCTCTCTCTCTCTCTCTCTCTCTCTCTCTCTCTCTCTCTCTCTCTCTCTCTCACACACACACACACACACACACACACACACGCACATTTAATTTAAGGAATCAGCTCATACAATTGCAGAGGCTAACAAGTCTGAAATCTGTAGGCCAGGCTTGCAGACTGAAAATTCAGCTAAGATTTCTTTTATTTCTTCATTGAATTTATTGGGTGACATTGGTTAATAAAATTATATAGGTTTCAAGTGTACAATTCTATAATATATTATCTGTATATCGTATTGTGTGTTCACCACCCAAAGTCAAGCCATACCTTTTGTGATAGCATGGCTAGACCTGGAGAGTATTATGCTATGAAATAAGTCAGTCAGAGAACGATAAATACCATATGATTTCACTTATATGTGGAAGTAAATAAACTGATGAACAAAACAGAAACAGAACCACAGATACCGAGAATAGGCTAACCCTGTTCTGGGAGAGGGGTGAACACAGGAAAAGAATTGAGAAAGAAAGCTCATTGACACAACAGATAACAGCTCGGTGATTATCAGAGGGGAAGGGAGCCGGAAGAGGCAGAGGAGGGTAAAGGGAGATGACAAATGGTGACAGAGGAGACTTGATTCTGAGAAGGATTTCTATGTTACAGTCTTAAGGCAGAATTCCTTCTCCTCTGGGAAACCTCAGTTTTTGCTCTTAAGACCTTAGACTGATTGGATGAAGCCGATCCACATTTTGGAGGCTAATCTTTACTTAAAGTTAACTGATTATAAATATTGATCAGATCTCCAAAATGCCTTCACCATAACATAGAGACTAGTGTTTGACTAAACAACTGGGCAGCATAGCCTAGCCAAATGGACACATAAAAGTGCCCACCACAGGAATTAAAAATAGTAAAGTACCTACTCTACGAAGATAAATAAAAGGGAAAGGGAGGCCTTGAAAAGATGAAGTGATATGATATGTGGTTTTGTGTCAGTTTCAGTGCCATTTTGCAGTTTATACCTGTAATTTTAGGAAATTGCCAAAGTCTATCAGATAAAATAGATGTTCTAAAACACTGATTGGTGATAAGACGAGGATCAATGAATCCCAATCAATTTTGCTTTTGCTGCACAAAAGCAAATTCTAAAGCAGAATATAAAAGAGATATTCTCCAGAAAACTTGCCATAAAGATGCTAGCCATTTAAAGTAAGAATGAGTATATTGATATTTACAAGACCATTGTGCTCTGTTTTCATCTAATAGCCGTGGCTGAAATGAATAATTCTGTGTCCCTGTTATAACCGATCAAGATCTCTCAACACCTGGGGCTCTATCAGTCTTTTCATGCAAACCAGGGTTCTCAAAACAGACAAAATCCCTCTGTGAAAGGATATGAGGTCATGGATTTCTTTTTTATTGCCAGTTCTATTATATCCTCTTAGCTTGCATTGCTTTCATTGATATTTTAAATTATTTGATTCTTTTAATTTTCTAAATCAGCTATCAGGGGTATCAGAGTTCCTTTTTTTCAGAGCATCAAAGACATCGTGATTCCAAACTGATTCACTGCTTGTATCTACAAGTTTCTGGATTGTTCCTGCTTATAATAACTAATTTTCTGCTCTTGAGTACCTGCCAGGTCCTCTTAAGTTCACTCGACTGGCCCCAAATGGCCTTGTCTTTCCTACTTCTATCCACACTACCTCATGCCATAGCCGATTGTCACTTACTTTAATGCAGTTATCTAGCTATCCCCCATCAATCCCTTCACTGATTAGTTCTTACAGAGCTTGCTACTGCTGGGGGATACCTGGCCTGAAATAGACCCGCTCTTTTGTCAGTATCATGCATAACCTTTCATGCCTCATCAAAAGCAGCTATTTCTTCATGATGCCATGTATCCAATAGAACAATTTTTCTGATCTTTGCCCTAATAATCTTCCTGTGAAAAACAAATAGTGAAAGGTTCTACAAGGCCTAACATGATTTCCCCAAGCTGTTCTGGAAATTGTATCATCCAGCATTGCCCAACAGAATTAGCCTTTGACTGCCAGAAATCTGGGTCAATCATGGCCCAGTTATATATCCTTGGGCAAGTGACCTAACTTCACTAAGTCTAAATCTTAAAATAAACACAATAATACTTTGTACTATCTCACAGGGTTATTTATCATCTCAGAACATATTTAATTTAATAAACATTTGGTGAGCATCTGTCCTATATGCTATTCTAGGAATAAAGAATTAGAAGGTGAACAGCATAATGTTCCTGTCCTTAGAGAACTATACAGTGATGGAAGACATAAAAGCAAACAAACGAAAATCTATATGGTTTATATGAAGGGAATTGTCACTGTTCTGTAGCAGAGAAGTCTGGGGAGAGGAGGAGGTGTTGCTTTAGATTGGTTGGGCAGGAAGTGATTTGTGGGCTTACACCTGAAGAAGAAGATGAAGAGGTATCTAGGCATGTTGAGAGGGAAAGAATATTTTAGGCAAAGAAGAGAGAAGGTTCAAAGTAGGAAGGTACTTGGAAATAGATTAGCAAGGGGACTGGCCAAGATGAGGTCTGAAATATAGGTAGGAGCCAGATGACATGGAAGTTTATAAAAAATTTTTGAGTCAACTAACACATTTAATCAAGGAAGCAACATGTTGCAATTTGTACTTTTAAAAGATGCTGCTGACAATTGCATATAAAATAAAGTGAAGGGAAGCACAGCAGGACCAAATTGGATGCTACAGCAATTGTGTCAATAGAAAATCATGCTGGCACTAAAGTTAAGAGAGAAATCTACTTTGAAATATATGTTACTACATAAAACAAGGAGCATCGAGCATAATCTCACAGATTGCATAATGCACAAGGGTGCCACATCTAAGAGGACACTGATGACACTGTAGACACAAAAATGTTATGTTTCCATCAATAAAAGTTGCTGATGGATTGAATGGTGAAGACAAACTAGAGAGTGGGACCAAGGACGTCACATGTTTCAGCTTGAAATACTGTGTAAATGGTATTGGCTTTAACTGTTACTGTGAACATCATATAGAAATACTTTGTGGTTTGGAGAGACATATGAAGTAACAGTTTTTGGATAAGTTTGGGAGGCCTATTAAATATCCAAGGAAGAAAGCCTAGTTGTTGAATACCTGAGTCTGCAGGTAAGAACAGAAATCAGAATCTAAAGGGAAAAAATGTGACAGTTATATGTACTATAGATTGTATTCGAACTATGAAACTGGTTTGTGTCACTTTAAGGAGAGCACAGGAAGAAAAACAGGCCTATGACTGAGATCTGAGGCACTCAAACTCTACAGGTGGGGGGTTCATGGAGGACACAACTGAAGAGAGTGGGAAGAGTTGCCAGTTAGGTAGCAGGGGAGGAGAAAACCATTTCAGGAGAAAGTTGCTTCATAAAAACCCAAAAAGGAAACTTTTTCCAGAATGAAGGAATAGTTGGCTGGCTTAAATGCCCCTAAAAGTCAAGTGCGATGAAGACAGGAGCTGCCCTTTAAGTTTCACTAATACAGCAATTGGTGATTGCCACACGATGGCAGCGGGGCTGTAAGGAAAGAAGCCAAATTGGAGTGGGTTGAAGGGTAACTAGGAGCAGGACTCAGGGATAGAGTTTTGCCTGCAAAACAGCAAAGAATTAGATTGACAGCTAAGCAGAGGATATGGTTTTGAGGGAGGGTTTTTGAAATTGTCATGGGAAACACTAGAGCAGGAGAGTGCAAGTGAAGAAACTGGGCCTTGATAGGAGAAAGGACATGTCTTCCATGAGGAAAGGAGAGAACGGGGGAGGATGGATGAAGGCGAAGATAAGTTTGTTGACTTGGTGATGAGAGAATGAAGCCTTTGCCGTCTGCTTTCATTTGATTTATGAGGTACGAGGAAGGCTATCAGCTTAGATTGTGGGGAGTATAGCAGGTGTGGGAAGATGAAGGGGAAAGGAACTGTTTCAAAATTGTTCTTTCAAAGAATGGTAAAGCAAATTTACCATGGAAACCTAAAAGTATTGCTGGACACTATTAAATGTTGGTTAGGTTTGTGACAATTAAAGTAAAACTAGTTATTTATGTGGGGTTTTGCTTGTTTTTCCACCAGAAGTTTAAGTTGCTCTGTTGTGGGCATGGAAATGCTGGACAACTGGAACTAATAAAGTTAGAGCTTTTACAAATGCATACAATGAGAAGAGAAAAGGGAAACGCTGCTGAGAGTATCCATAAGGAGGTCATTGTAAACATAAAATTTGAAAACTACAGTGGATGTGAATCAAGTAAGAGCAGGAGAGGGGTGACGGTTTTGTATAACTAGAATTTGCATGTGACATCATTCCAAGAGATGATTTTTCTTATTTTTTACTTATTAATTTTTGAGAGAGAGAAAGAGAGGAACATTTGTTATTCCACTTAACTTATGCATTCAATGGTTGCCTCTAGCATGTGTCCTGACAGGAAATCAAACCCGCAACCTTGGCGTATTGGGTAGATGCTCTAACTGAGCTACGCGGCCAGAGCTCCAAGAGATGGTATTTCAGATTGGAAAAGCAATCACAGAGTCCAAATGGGAAAAGAAAAGAGTCAGTGAGAACCAGAGACAAAAATCAGAGGCCACAGAGCAGCAGCCCCTGGGCCTGATAGGAAGCAATGTTCTGAGGGTGGGGTTGGAGCATGACTGCTGAGAGCACTGGGGCAGAGCTGAGTGTGGAAGGCAGTGAGGCAGTTGGGTAGCACTGAGGGCCCAGCCAAGGTGAGAAGCCATCAGTTGAGGCAGAACAAAATACTCAAAAGTATGGTATCTTTTCAGGAAGTGTTCAGTGTTCAAGATATTGGAATAAACAGTTGAACTTGATGAAATGTCAGGGATTTTAGGACAGGTTGGATGAAAGAACAAACCTTAAGCAAATATAAATTATGGTGATTATTCTTATTCTTATCACTGTGTTCACCCACTTAGGAATTCCTTCGTAGGGTACAAGGAAGGGGCTCTTGTCTCCAACTGTATTTCCTACCCAGCTTTCTAAACTCTCCTCCCCGTGATCCTGCTCCTCTCAGGCACTGCGTCAGTAAAGGCATTTCACAGTTGAAACAGCTCTGCTTGCTCCACAGCTCTCAGCCTAATTTGCTTTTGGTTAGCAACACTGGATGTTTTCGCTCAGAAAATACAAATTTCCAAGTAGTCAAACTTTCTCAACAGTTTAAATATAGACTTCCATGCAATATAATAACATTTTTGAACAGTTTTATGTCAGTTTCCTCACATAGTCAGAGTCTAAAAATTCATGTTCATCCGCTATAATCTTGTTCACCCAATTCTGTAATAGCCGAATTAAAGGGCACCCTGGGTAGCCTAAAAGCTGTGGTTATAAAACAACAAAAGCAGAGTACTAATTTACACAGCAGGCAGTAAGCCCTTGAAACTTATTCCCCCAACGGGTGGAACAAGCCAAAAATATAGTTTTCTATAAATTTTTAGATGATAAATTCATAATAGGTTATTAAAGAAACTAGAATGTTTGGTATGTAATCTAAACTCTTCTGAAGTTAAAATTAGGAGGAACAAAATAGATTTCTGCCCCCACAAAAATTCTTATTCCTGTCAAAGAAAAAGTTTTGGGCTAAACTATAGGCCCAAAGAATTGGTTTAGTTCCCTCTTTTCTGATGATATTTTACATTACAAATACACGCTAACAAAGACATACAACATGAATATTATACTATGCAAAATGCTACCACCTTAGATATTTGACACTACCTTGGGTTAGTTTAATCATACCTATAAAGAAAAGAAATGTATATCTTTAATTTTAATAAAATAAAATAAAAGTTATTGACAAAAGAATGTGGTTGAGTGAAATTGGCATAGATCAGAAACAATAGATGATAATCTTTAAGATTGTTTTTTCACTCCTGAGAAAATCCTGTTGGGTAGGTTTTTAAAAAGAGAAAAAAGGGCCCTAACCGGTTTTGCTCAGTGGATAGAGCTTCGACCTGCAGACTAAAGGGTCCAGGTTCGATTCCAGTCAAGGGCATTTACCTCGGTTGTGGGGACATCCCCAGTAGGGGGTGTGGAGGCAGCTGATCGATGTTTCTCTCTCATCGATGTTTCTGACTCTCTATCCCTCTCCCTTTTTCTCTGTAAAAAAATCAATAAAATATATATTTAAAAAGGAGAAAAAAGGAAGTTAAAACATATGTGGGAAAATATAATTGCCAAAGACTGCTGACAACATGACAGATTAAGTGGATGTAATTCCACACTCTGCTTCAAAACAAAAAGGCTGCTAGATACAATGCAACAAATAGAAGTTAATACATAGCCAAGACCGGGAAATAAAGGACAACAAGAAAGTGCTATAAATTATGAGGGAATTTAAAGCAGAACCCTAAGAGGGTGAACAGGCCCCACAGTGGTCGGTTGATTTCCTGGGACCTAATATGTGCACAACTCACTAGAACTGGGTTCTAACGGCATTGCAGGGACAGAATATAATTTTAGATTCGGAAAAGCAAGAAACAATAAGACACATCATTGTGAAATAAATAAATGAATAGATACATTTCAAAATGTAAGAATAAGACTCTATAAAAGACTGTTTTCTTTATCATCATCTTACACTCAAATTAATATATACAATAACCAGCATTCCTTCAAAAACTGTAAATAATTGGACCCAACAGCTATAAAATACAGTCTTTACCACTATGTATGACACATTTACATCTATTTTTCCATATAAATCAGCAAACAAAAAAATTAAATTTGTTTGTAAAAGGATACCATTTTATGGCATAAAAATGGTTTTCAAGTAATACATTTTAAAAATACGTTTTTTATTGATTTTAGAGAGAGAGGAGGGCGAGGGAGAGGGAGAGAGAGAAACATTAACCCCTAACGTGGTGTGCCCTGACCCAGAAATCGAGCCAGTGACCATGACAACATACAACCAACCAAGTCACATCCTCCAGGGCTCAACTAATACATTTAATAAAAGAAGTGCATAATCTATAGCCACTAAATATAAATGTATCAATAGAAATGAAGGGCCTAAATAAAGTACCAATATACAGGTTCATTTATTAGATAACTCATGAATATGACAAATTTCCCAAATGAATCTATAGATTTAAAATAATCCTACTCAAAATATCAAGAGATTTGTTATGGGAAATTAACAATCAGATTCTAAAATGTATATGGAAATGCATAAAGGAAAACAACAAATGCATTCTTAGGGAAGAACAAAATAAACGTATCCTATTAGTTATCAATACAACTTTAAATCTTCAGCAATTCAGAACTTTGATGTCAGAGTTAGAAAAAAAAAAGATAAATTGACTAATTAAATAGAACAGAAGGCTTAGACAGTAGCCAGCTTGGAACCTCTCCAATGTAGATGTGAACCTTCATTTATAGCAAAGATGGCTCCCAATTACAGTCTGTGCGGTTGATCTTTCAGCAAGTGGCGTTTACCACATTTATAGACCATACATAAAAGGTAATTCTTGGTAGGTTATAAATGTAAATGTGACAAGTATTACAGTTATGTTTCTAAAGGTAAAGTTGGAGAATATTTTATGACTTTGCAATAGGAAAAATTTTCTTAAACAGGATACAAAATGCATTACTTATAAAGGAAAAGATTAATACATTCATCTGTGTTAAAATTAAAAACTCATGTTGATCAAATGGTGACATTAAGAGTATGCAAAGGCAATTATCAGGGTGGTACAAGATATTTGCAACACATACAAGATTGAACGAAAGTAGGTTTACATTGTAAGTATGTGAAACACAGTTTAATCTTGTATTATTATTCATTAACTGTTGTATTATTAGCCATATTAACAACTGTGAACCTACTTTTGCCACACCCTGTATAATCAAAAAAGACTTTATAATCAGAATATAACAAAGAACATATATGAATTAATAAGAAAAAATAAAGATAATACAACTTTTCAAAACAAGCAAGAAACTGACTTAGGAATATCATAAAAAGGACATTTCAACTGTTAGTAGACACGTTTGAAAGATGATGTAACTCATGAGAGGTCAGGGAAACACAAATTAAAACCACAATGGGATAACACCACACATACCAAATTGGCCAAAATTGTACAGACTGACCATAACAAATGTTAATAGTTCGAAGTGATGAGGATACAAATGATCGAAAGTGAAAATTTAAATTAGAAAAAAACACGTTGAAAACCACTTATTTTTAGAGCAGTTTAAGGTTTACTGAAAGAAAAGAAAAAAAATGAGCCGAGGTTGCAGTGACCGCCAGTCAGGACACATACGAGAAGCAACCAATGAATGCAGAGGGAGGTGGAGGGGCAGAAAGGTGTTTCTCTCTCTTTCTCTAAAATCAACAAATTTAAGTAATTTTAATGTGCAGAAAGCACAAAAAGGTACTTCAGTAACTAAACTTTTTAATTCATTTGGTTGTCTTATACCATTAACTAAGCACCATGTATGCTGAATGGTAGTTATGATAAGTGACATCTTTGTCTTGTTCTTGGCTTTAGCGGAGATTTTTCCAATCTTGCATCACCTTTCCTGTGGTTCTCTGATAGGTCTACTTTACTTGAAGGCCAGCTTTTATCAGACTAAGGACACATTAGGTATAGTCCTACTTTGCTAGAAATTCATTTTAAGAATTGATGCTTTCTTTCCTGCTTTTTTCAATACAGGGATAACTAATACAAAAATTAAGTTATTTTCCCATTTATAAGATGTATATGTCATGATATATTATTAGTCATAATAGTAATTTACTATATTGTTGGATTCTATTTGCCAATCGTTTTTTTGTTTTGTTTTTTTTTAGAATTTTGATCTGTTTTAGTGGAATTAGCCTATAGTTTTCTATTTTAAGGAATCTTCTTCATTGTAACATAACAACAAGTGATCTTTCTTTGTGGGAAAACTTTTGTCTTTCTAGACATCTTTGGGTTTTATTTTTATCCTTAATATTTTGACATTTCACCACATTTTGTCAGTATCTGCTCTCCTTCATTTATTTTATGGTATGTTCAGCAAGATTTTTACCAAAAATGTCTTGATTTCCTATTGATGTCTCCATGGTATTCTGCTATTAAACTGTTTTCTATTATGTATTACATTCTGTGAAATTCTTTTATCTTCCAGTCCATCTTTATCTTTTTATATTCCATCTTTAGAAAATTTCAAATTTTCAGTTATCATTTTCAATTTCCAAGAATTTTATGGATGCAAAGTCCTCCCAAATTTATCTGAAATTATTTACTACACTTAGTTGAAAATACTTTTCTTCTTGCTACACTAGTCCTGTTTCTCAGAAATTCATTCTTCTTTTATTGATTTTAGTACCACTATTTCACGGTTTTGGTGTCAATCAAACATTGGTAAGTGAGTGTTTGTTTATCTTTGCATTTAAGATTCCCAATAGGCCTCATGAGGATACAGTTATAGGCTGTCTCTGATGATTTGGGAAAGGGATTATGATTTTCTACATTGGAGTTGTTTGTATTTTTTCTTCAGTCTGAGAGAAGGAAATTCTTTTCATTTTTATAGGTCAGCAACTATCCGTTGCCTTGCTCTAACTCTCTGTATCTAGCGCACATATTCATTAATTTAGTCTCAGTACAAATACTCTTGACACGTGGGGTACAGCACAGTCAGAGGAAACAGAAGAATCAGCACACCTAACTGTTACAAATGTAGTTCCACAGTTATTCATCATAACGATTCTCTGGCATCCATTGCTGCCCCTCATATTCCCTCTGAGAAGGCTGTTCCCCTGAAAGCAAATCTTCCTTTGGAGCAGTCTCTTCCTACATGCACCATTTTGTTCCCCTTTAAGTCAGGCTAATGTCTGCCTTTCAAGAATTCCTAAGATTATCTATGAAATGATGGAATCTGTTTTTCAAATGTGCACATTGAAGTATTAGTACCAGTTTTAGATCTTGCTTTTCAGCTTACTTACTTCACTATCTTGTTCTGAGTCTTATTACATTTTTGATTATTTCACTAAGAGGACCCAATAGTTTATATTTCTCATTGACACCTTAAAAAAATAACTATACTGTCTATAAACAGCATTTGTTTGTAACTGTTGGTCCTCTTAATTCTTGAACCCATGTTCTGTATTTGGCCACTGTAAATTATTGTGTGCTTGAATAATTATGTAAAACCTATCAGTTACAAGACACTTATAAACTCTAAATAAAACTCTAACTGCTAAATATACAAAGCTTTCAAACATTAAAAGAAATATGACTCTTTTCAAGAATAGTTGCCTGAAACTAACTCTATAATAGCCTTTGGCTAAGTCTCAGAACCTTTAAAAAATATGGTTTTTATTGAATTTTTAGAGACAGAGGAAGAGAGAAAGATAAACATCATTGATCAGTTGCCTCCTGCATCCCCCCTTAGTGGGAATTGAGCCTGCAACCCAGAAATGTGCCTTGACAAGGAATCAAACCAGCAACCTTTTGGTGCACGGGATAACACCCAACCAACTGAGCCACACCAACTGAGGCCCTGAAAATCTTTAAATGAGCATCTTTGCAGAGAGTATACGTATAAGGCATACAGTACTATAGAATACTAATTTCTTAATATCTATGAGAAAAGAACTATTGCTCTATTCCAAAGTGTCACTTCAACAAGCAATTTATATTTCAAGTAAATCTCTATTTTATTAAAATATCATGCCAAATATCAAACTGATTAATTTCATTCTTTTTACCATAGAATACTGGTATTGTGCTGAGTTATGTAAAACTACTCTACCATTCCAAAACTCCAAGTTGACTTGCTGGTTCTCTAGTCTACCAAGCATACCAAGCATGTTGTATATATGAAATAAATATATACAACATGATGATCTAGATTAGATGTGCTTTTCTAAAACAAGGGAATATTTGTTTACATATAGATTTCTAAATGAAGTCTTTATATTGCAGTTAGTAAGAAGTTACAACAAAATTATTTATGCTGTACAAAACTACTGTTGTTAATATTTTAAAATTAAGAATTATTTTAAATTTCGGTTAAAAGTAGATATAATTTGGAGGCATCAAGCCAAAGATATAATGTGAATGTTATTTTAAAAGGGGAGGGTTTTCTGTTTATTTGTACCATCTCATATGTATGCTTAGGCAGTGCTTCACTGCCCTTGCTTTCCTACATACTTACCAGCTATGTAACCTCAGGAACATTGCTTATCTTAAATAATATATGCTTCAAATGTCATATCATGAGAGTCAAATCAGATAAAATATTGGGCAATTAGAACCATGCCTGACACATGTGAAGCCCTCAATAAGTATTAGCTATAATTATTTATTGTTATTCTCTCCCATTATTCTGTCAAAGAATTCCGGATTACAGAAAAGCCATTTCTTCTAAGATAAACATTTTATGGTAAGACTTAAGGGGGAAAAAATGCAGTATTATTGCTAACATACATTTTATGGTGATGGCATTGAAATTCACAAAAGAGTCATTCCTTTTGTGTCAAGAGTTGTATGAAAATGATTTGCCAGGACTCACTTGAGGATCTGTAAAGTTTTCACATCAGCAGCTTTACAACAAAGGTACTGCTTCAGTCAGACACAGCATCAAATTCTACCAGAATTAACTAGTTGTGAAACAGTAAACTGGGGTCAGTAGGAAATGAAATGTCAAACTCAAGGAAACTGGAACAAGGGAAAGTCATAACTCAGACCAGAGGTAAACAACCGGAGACACTGGGGCTGCAGGGTGGGGGTGGCAGGGAAGAAGTGTCAGGAGAAATGCTGAATGTCCACAATCCCTAAAGGTCAAAATAAAACCCATAGAGTATCTTAGTTCATAAAAGTCAAGCTCTCTCCCAGGCCCACATAAAGACTTAGGGAGGGGGATTCTTTATGTATGTGCCACCAGATGCATTGACTATGCGCCTCCTAAAAATATGTACTTTGATAATTAAAAACTAATAGATAATTGGTATGGTTGGAAAATTAAAATAGTAAGTAATCTGAATATCCAAATCAATATATTGTTTCTATTGAAAAAGGGAGGTCCAATGCCTAGAATAAGGATTAACCAATGTCTATACTAGTGAATCTGCCATGTAGTAGGCACTCAAAATGAATGAATGAATTAATTAATTAATTAAAAGAATAAATGAACAAAAGATTAAAACAACCAGTGGTGAAAGTGCTGTAATCATTTCTTAAGTATGGAAATATATTACTTAGCTACAGACCTATAAGCATTCCTGTTACTTGAAATACAAATGCCACCCTGACCGGTTTGGCTCAGTGAATAGAGCATTGGGTGTGGACTGAAAGGTCCCGGGTTCAATTCTGGTCAAGGGCACTTACCTTGGTTAAGAGCTCAATCCCAAGTAGGGGGTGTGCAAGAGGCAGCTGATCAATGTTTCTCTCTCATTGATGTTTCTAACTCTCTATTCCTCTCCCTTCTTCAATAAAAATATATTTTTTAAAAAAGAAATACAAATGCCAAATTCCATTTATTTGCTGAGTCTGCACTAGTTGAGATATTGCTCTTTAACTCTGAATTTAAGCATCCTCTTTTCTGGTGCTGTTTGGATCACAACATCATTGACTGTTACCCACCGGAATCTACAATATTCTGAAACTGCCTCTTCAATATCTTTCTTGAAGCATTTTCAATTATTTAGCTCACAGGCCCATCAGGATCCTCCTATAATTTTAGCTCTAACAACAGGGGACTGACATCCCAATTACACCTACCTGTTTGCATCTAAATAATGGTAATACTTATTAGAGCATTATTATCTACTGCCAGAAATACATTTTCTGAGCATGTTACTGCCTAATCTCTCTGAATTTCTTTGCAAATACAGTTTGGTATTCCAATTATTTGTCTTCCCTCGGTCATAATAGCCCTTCTTGGTCCCTACTCCACCTCCTGATTCCCTGGTTTAGGACTTTTACTCTGATCACCCCAGTTCTCCAGGTGGAGCAAGGATGCCTTTCACACTCTTCTCTCCAGATGCCCAACTGAACATCACCCAGTGTCCCAAACTCCTGTTCTCTTTCTAATTCAAATCGCTGAGGGCTGAGCCCTCAAAATTTTTTGCCTTATTTTTAAATTGATTTTAGAGAGAGGGAGAGGGAAAAAGGGGGAGAGAGTAACATCAATTGGCTCCCCCCCGTACACCTCCTACTGAATATCAAGCCTGTTAATGTATATTTCTACCAATTTACCATTTGTCATAGGTATTGAAGAAATTTATTCTACACACAAAATAAACCATAATGATATCTAACTCTCTACCAACCCTAATATTACAATTTAAAAGTCAGCTGGATCAAAAAAGTACAGAACGCTTTCCCTTATTTCCTAAAAATAAAAGTATAACTCATTCCTTTAAACATAGCTTGCCCACTTACACATATGCAACAAAGACCTGGAGTAACATCAGGATTAAATTTTCACCAGAACTCTGCTTTGGATGGGGGGCATGCATGTGTGCATGTGGACATTGAATTAAGGCTCTACTTCTATTTTGGGCTTCTATTAGCCTAGGGCAGAAAAACATCTAAAAAAACACCCACCCTAGACCTTAGATTAGACCAATGGCTTATTCTTGACTGGTTTTTAGAACCACCTGGAAAGTTTTTGAGAAATACCAATGCCCAGATTCCATCTAGACTTATTATATAAAAGTCTCTGAGTGTGGGACTCAAACCTCAGTATTTTTTAAAGAACCAAAAATAACTGTTATATACACCCAGGGTCAAGAGCTGCTGCCATAGACAACCTTCCTGGCTTTTGTTCCCTGCCCTGTCATGCCCTCACATGACTTGCCCTCAAATCTGTCCTACTCTGCCATCACAATACTTGACTTAACAGTCCTTTTGAGTGCCTTTAATATCCAATACATTAGGCAACTGTGACTCTTTCTAGAACCCCCAAGAGCAAGACCAATTTGCCCCACTTTGAAATTCCCAAACAACACAGTATCAAAGAGAAAAAAATAAGGAAATAGCTCAAGTGTATTTGGATGGGAAATCACATTGCCCCTGACTTTACCCCTCTGTACCATTTTTATCTTCTCTTCCCTTCATTTCCCCATTTTGTAGCCAGATATCATAAGCCTCCCCCCAGTACTTGTCTTCTTAAATCACTTGTCTCTGGTTCTAACAGAAAACTATTTTTCTCCTTCGTTTCAGCTAAGAAGTGATTCATTTTTTATTGTAACCTCTTTAGAAAAGGGGTAGCAATGGAAAAGAAAGCCAAAATGTTAAAATGCAAAATATTAAAACATAAAAGGTTTAATTAAAGATTGGCCTGCCATGACAATAAGACAATACCAAATACGAAAGATCCAGCTCCTTTACTTGAGCTAGAATAAGACTCAGAGCCACAGTTAGCAAGCATCTTCTGTGTGCCTGGCATTCTATCCGGAGCCCTGATCCTTATGGCATGGCTGCATAACCATCACCCCGGTTTTGTAATTAGTCGCATAGCTGAAAAGAAGCTAAGTCATGATACAAATTTAGGTTTCTAATGCCAAGGCACATTCTCCTTTCCACATATAAAGATTGAGCAAGCTGGTCTTGAACATGAGATGAATTTGATTTGGACCTATTCTCAGGGTTATGAGACCCACTCAGGATATACCATGTAATCTTTGTAGAACCTCCACCCTTACCCTTCCCTCTTCATCTTCACCTTTGTCTCTTCAGCTCTATAGACATTCTAGTTCCTGGGGCCAGTTCTGGTAACCAAGCTTTTTCTGACTCCAAGTTTGTAGTTGTCTCCTTTTCTCCTTCCACATATTAATTGAATTTATAATCATTATCCTATATAATAAAGAGCTAATATGCAAATGGTCATCATGCCTTCACACCATAATGCCATAAAGGCTCAGACAGTAACACTGGACAGAGAGGAAAGTGGACCAGCCAGGCTGCGGCCAGAGAGAGGGACAAGCTGACCGCCCCGTGGTCCCAGTTTCCAGGCAGGCGGGCAGGTGAGAGGTTAGCAGCCAGCGGTCCCGGATTGCAAGAGACAGTCTGACGTCTCCCGAGGGGTCCTGGGTTGGAGAGGGTGCAGGCCAGGCTGAGGGACACCCCACGCCCCCTTGTGCACAAATTTTATGCACTGGGCCACTAGTAGTTGTATAAGCTTAGAATAGCTTAACTATAATATCACTTATCTCAGTAATATAAGGGCATAGCTACTCTTATATATAATATTTGATACATATGAAGTTTCTCTTTTATCATAGTTCTTTTAAAATAGAGTTACATTGGTATTATTAGTGGGGTTTTTTTCAAATTCTTAATATGTTTTACCCAACTATCCTGCAAGATCCCTTTTAGGCAAGGATTTGGGTCATATGCTTTGGTTTTTAGATATTAGATGTATATAAGTAAATGCACAATAAAATGTGTTAAGTGAACTTAATCTATTTTAAGTAAAATATGAATTTCTAGGAGATATAAAAGGGTACCAAAACTCAAATTAATGGACCTGCATTTACTTGCAAACCCATAGTTTTTGAGGTCTTTTATTAAAGACAAAACTAGATAGTTACACGGTATGATACAATTAGAAAACAACAAGTCATCTGCTATTCAGAACACAGTTGTCAAGTATACCAGGTAAAATGCATGCTGTGACCACTGTTGAAAGAGAATAAAGGAAAATAAGTGAGGCCACTTCCTCCCTATAAGGTTGAGAACTCAATCTCAGAAATAAAACAAAGCTTAACAAAAGAAGATGAAACACAAGAAGAGCTAGTGCACCAAGAAAATACAGAGGGAAAATGCACTGAGACTTCTTAATGTAGCACAAGAGACACAAAATATGCATGCTTTACACAGAGCAAGAAAGGAAATTTACAGGAAGATTTTGGATTCACAGCATCGTTGAGCTTGAATTCATTTTGTTTTCAAAGACAATGTCAGAACTAAAAAGAGGGTTGGGTGTAGCTATGAAAATTCAAGGGAGTCTTTCTCAATCCCTTTGCTTAGTGAGCAAAGAAAAAGACCTTGAAGAGAGACCAAGAAATGTGGAGTTTGGCAGGATAATATACAGAGTGATAGATTGTGATGTCAAGAAAATTGTGCACTTAGATGCCCAGGAAAGGTATGTCTTATATCTCCCAGCTCTTTATTCCCATTTGGGGCTCTCAATTCCTTGAGAGTGAAAGACAGTGCAGTATCTCATCATTTTGTCCAGGAACTCTTACAAAGGTCAAGGCAATAGAACCCAAGTGAGCTGGAGGAGCTCACAGACTCTAAGCTCTGATTACAAGGCCTTAAATCCAACTCCAACTTCCCTTTGGCTTAGGAAGAAGCTATTAGCATCTTTTGGAAGGCAAAAACTCACTCTCTATAAAAATGCAAAAATACCTATGCAAACACACACTAACACACACACACACACACACACACACACACACACACACACACACACACACTGGAGCTCTTATATAAAGACCAAGAGCTACGTTGTAGATATACAGGAGGGAGCATTGAGAGATATCATAGCAAAAGCTGTAGACACTAAGGGGAAACAGATATATAATTAATAAAGCATAAAGATATAACTCAAATTCATCCTAAAGTTCATTTTTCAAAATGTGAGGTTACCAGAGGTATCTCCCCAGTTGACCTGAGATGCTGTACAATAAATCAGGTTATCGCAAGGACATTGTGTTAGTATTTGGTGGTTGTTTTTGTTGACTGTGAAAATATCTAGCTTTAAGAGATGCTAAGAGCCTCAAAACAGAAGTCAGGGTAGGAAAATAGTGGCAGGGGGAAATGCCTATCTCTAGATATAAAAGCCAATAGATATACTATTAAAAGTGGCAAAATAATAGTATTTTGCTCCCCATCAAAAACTGATATTATTATAAACAAATCAAGATTCTCATTTTAATAATGATCATATATGTTTATTGATTGCCAGCATAAGAGACACCATTAAAGGAAAAAATATTGTCCACATTCCCCTAAAATATACAAATTTGCAGGCTTGAATATCTGTAAGTGATCTTCAACAAGAATATCCACCTACAGAACCTGCTCCTTATCTATACAAAATGACCCACCATGAAGATATTGTTTATTTTCTAGAGGTGACAAATCAATTTGATTCATGTCAGGTGCCTATAAACCTGAGGGTGGCCAAGATTTTAGGTAAAACCTATACACTTATTAAGCTTACAATATTAATTTTATTTGCATTTGTCAAATTACCCAACTAAGTTAACTCACTACAGAAATAAATATAAATGTATTATGCCAAAGACTACAGCTGTATATTTGTAAAACTGCTTTCATGTGACTAAAAAATTATGTTACCATTTATCAAAATATCAAAAGTAAGAAATAATTCCCAATGCTCTGCACAAAACCATACTATATTTGACACAAATAATCAGGAATGCTTGTATTTTATTTTATCATTTGGACGTTCAAATGATAAGAGATTACAAAAAAAAATAATAGGCTGCCACTAAGAGGTTACCATAGTAAGCAAAGGCAAAATCAAAACGAATACATTAGCAAATCAATAATTTAAAATTTTGTTTATAACACAAAGCTATATTATTTAGAGTAATAGGGAAGGTTGGAAGTAATCAAGTCAAATAATAACTCATGTCATTTTGATACTAAAATGCAAATATATAAAATAGTAAAAAGGACTTTAGATAGTATAAAGGACTTTAGATAATAGAAAAAGTGCTTTAGTTGATATGACAATTTTACTTCCATTTAAACTATAAGTAAACTAGACCTCAAAATATTTAATAACCACTTCCATCACATTATTACTTATAAGACTACATTTTATATATTATAGATACAATGATGGTAAAATAAGTTTATGATAAATTCTCAATTCTAATATATAACTTCTAAACACTTTTCTTAGAAGTCATTAAAAGAAATCAAAGTTCCTATTTGCATTACCTAATAGCTTTTGAACTTAATTAAAAGAATTTAGATTCTAATCTAATAATAAGAAGAAATAAATGGTATGTGGAGATGTAAGAAAATAACTTTCTACTAATCATTTTATCATTTGTCTAGAAAGAATAATTATATTTTTTGAAGTTAGAGGGTATGCTGAGATTTTTTTTTTAACTTGGGGGCTCTTATTTCCATGATAACCTAAAAAAATTAAAATGAGCACATTTAAATCATCTTCTGCAAGGCAATCTGTGTGCCCTCAATAGCGCCTGTATTCACAGTTCAAATGGCACCAAAAAGCACTAATTGGGTTGAAGTCCATGAGAAATGCATGGACTAAAATAAAATAAAAACATAGTTCCATTGAATTTAACAAAACCTACACAATGTCAGTCACTTCAACAACCATAAAAAGTGGTTTCCACAAGAGATCATTTCAGACTCCAGTCACATTAAAATTATATTTTCAGTTTTTATTGGTATAGTATTGGCATTGATATTATTTGAATCTAATTTCCAAATGTGTTTTGTATTCATATTAAGGTTTAAGCATATGAAGTTGATTAGGTTTGTACATCTGTAAATAATATAAGAAAAAATATTCACGAGTCATGATTCATGAGAAATCTTCTCTTTAAGTGGAGTTGCTGTGTGTGCTCTCCTACGTGTCATCCCAAATCACAGATTGTTTTTTATCTCGATGGGAGCTTCATTTATACTGCAATTTGTGTGTGCACACACTTGTGTTTGTGTAGTTTTTGCAGTACTAAAATAAACCATATGATAATTAAAATATTTATTCAACTTGTTACTAGTATCATAAAGACTAAAAGCATCTAATGTCTAAAGGTAAAGATAATAGTTTATGTTTTACTCATTTCTGGAAACTTCCTTTTTCATAAAAAGGGCCAGATGAAAAGTCCCTGGCAATTACTGATCTTTTTTTTTTAATATATTTTATTGATTTTTCACAGAGAGGAAGGGAGAGGGATAAACAGTTAGAAACATCGGTGAGAGAGGAACATCAATCAGCTGCCTCCTGCACACCTCCCACTGGGGATGTGCCCGCAACCAAGGTACATGCCCTTGAATGGAATTGAACCCGGGACCCTTCAGTCCGCAGTCCGACGCTCTATCCACTGAGCCAAACCGGTTAGGGCAACTACTGATCTTTTTACAGTCTCCATAATTTTACCTTTCCTATAATGTCATAGAGTTGGAATGATACACTATGTAGCCTTTTCAGATTGGCTTCTCTTACTCAGTAATATGCGTTTAAGGTGTCTCCAGGTCTTTACGTCCTCAATAAATCTTTTTTTTTTAGCACTGAATGATATTCCATTGAATGGATGTATCACGTCTATTGAAGAATATATTGGTTACATCTAAGTTTTGACATTCTGAATAAACGTTACTATAAACATCCAAGCTCAGGGTTTTGTGTGGACAAGTTTTCAACTCCCTTGGGTAAAATACCAAGGAGCATGATTGGTGGATTATATGGTAAGAGTACGTTTAGTTTTGTAAGAACCCACCAGACCATCGTACAAAGTGCACCATTTTTGCTTTCCTACCAGCAATGAATGAGAGTCTCTATTGCTCCCCACCCTCAGCAGCACTTTATGGTGCCAGAGTTCCAGATTTTTGGCCATTCTAATAAGTGTACAGTGGTATCACCTTGCTGTCTTAATCCCCCTGATGACATATGGTATGAAGCATGTTTTCATATGCTTATTTACAATCTGTATACCTTTTTGGTGTTAAGGCCTTAGGCCCATTTGTAAATCAGGTTGTTTGTTTCCTTAGTTTTGAGTTTTGAGTTCTTTGTATATTTTAGCAAATGTGTCTTTGCCAATATTGTTTTCCAATCCGTGGCTTGTCTTCCCATTCTCTTGTCATTGTCTTTCACAAAGCAGATTTTAATTTTAATGGAGTCCAGTTTATCAGTTACTTCTTTCATGGATCCTGCCTTTGTTTTTGTACCTAAAGAGTCATTTCCATATCCAATTTCATCTAGGTTTTCTCCTATGTTATCTTCTAGGAGTTTTGCAGTTTTATATTTTACATTCAGCTCATGACCCATTTTGAGTTAATGAAGGGTGTTAGATATGTGTGTGCTGATTCTTTTTCTTTTTTTTTAACATGTGGATGCCCAGTTGTTCTATCACCATTTTCTAGAAAGAGTACTTTTGCTCTATTGGATTGCTTTGCTCCTTTGCCAAAACTCTGTTAACTCTATTTATGTGGTCAATTTTGGACCCTCTATTCTGTCTCATTTATCCCCTTGTCTATTCTTTTGCTAGTACCACAATCTTGATTACAACAAAATAAATTATGCAAAGTTACTATAATTTATAGCAGTTACTACAAATGTTGATTTTAGAACATAATAGAGGCAGGACATGAGTAGGGAATTAAAAGTTTAATTTTAATAATTTATATTTCCAACGTAAGTATGATCAAAGATCAGATGGAATCATTGAGTCGAGGTTGATCATGGAAGTGAAAAAAAAATAGATGTATGATAAAGAAAAATAACACTTTACTCAAGTGAAAGTATTACAGAATTTAACACCCAATCTTGAGAGAGAAATGTGCTTTTGTTTTAAAAGATGTTATCAATGTTAATCATCTCCAAATAAAAGTAGCATGGCATAATAATGGCCAAGAAGAAACATTTATTGGACGCCAGTGGGAATTTAGACTACTCACACAACACTACAATATAGGCATCATTATTCCCAGAATACAAATGAGGAAAACAAGTTGAACTCGAATCATAAGAGCATAATTCTAGTTCAGGCTCTTCCAGTTATGAGCTCCAGAGCTCTGGGGAAATCACAGCCTCTCTGAGGTTTCGTTTCTTCACCTGAGTATAAAGATGATACTTGCCCTGCTAACCTCCCACCGTTGTTTTGTGATGGCATTTAGATAACATCAAGAGCCTCCATGTTGTAGAAAGCGCCTCACAAAATATAGGGGTTTATTACAGCTATAAAAGTCACGCTGATAGAATCAACACAAGCAACAGCAAAGTGGTTAAGAGCTCAGCCCCTGACATCATAGTAAGTGTGCGTCTTGGCTGTGTTATTTTTTTCCTTGCTAACCTTAGGAAAGCTATTTCATCTCTTTGTACCTCAGTTTCAATGCTGTTATAATCAGAATAATGATAATGCTTATCTAATAGAATCACTGTTAGGATTAAATAATGCAGCAATATTCAAATTTCTTAGAATATGTTAGCCATACTAATTTCGGTATGGAGAACCCGTCTCTCAGCATCTTTGCCAATTTTCCTCAATGACTAAGTAATGTGTGTATTAAATTCTGTTCGTATCAATAAACATTTATTAAAAATCAATACTGGCCCTAAATGGTTTGGCTCAGTGGATAGATCATCAGCCTGCGGACTCAAGAGTCCCAGGTTTGATTCCGGTCAAGGGCATGTATCTTGGTTGTGGGCACATATCCAGTAGGAAGTGTGCAAGAGGCAGCTGATTGATGTTTCTCTCTCATCGATGTTTCTAACTCTCTATCCTGCTCCCTTCTTCTCTGTAAAAATCAATAAAATATATTTTTTAAAAAATCAATACTGAAAAATACTATGCTAGATATTTTAGAGGGTGCAAAGATATATAGGATAGAATCTCTGCATTTTGGTAACTCGGCCTTCTGTGATTAATAAACTTAAATAATCACACTAAAAGACAGAGTGTGATATATGGGAGTATCAGAGAGAAACTCCTAGTATATTTCAGATAGAAACAAATATTTAATCAACTTCAATTAACGAGTCAGCCCAGCTCCTTGGTCCATGTTAACTGAGGGATAACATATATTTTTAAAACTGGAGAATGCAATAAAAATGTATACTCATAATTTTGTTTTGTGTTTCAATATGAAATTGAGATGTAGCTTTTATATGGAGAGTACTAGTAATTGAGTTATCCTCTGGAAATTAACATAACTGGTACATGGATTTGAAGTTGTTTTTCCCCAAAATGCAGGTGGATCTGTGCTGCTCCATTCAAGTTCTCTTATTATTATCACAGCCCACATTAAAGACAAGTGTCGATGCTTGGGACTCAGTCTTTAAGCATGGAACAAATCAAAGATAAATGACATGTTAGAGATTGAAGCTGAAACCTCATTTCACTAGGTTGCTACTCTGTAATCAATCTGTTGAATTCAGATGTCCACACACCACACTGAAAAGTTGCTCTTTTTCCTTTTCCCGTGCAAGGTCAGCAAGTATTTACTCCAGATCTATGAGGCTCAGATTGTATACTTCAGCTCTTCACCAAAATTCAATTAAACCATCAATAACACCCCTTCAATACCAGCCCATTTATATTGCAGAAATAACCTTTTTTCTGGTCCTTTGTTGGAATTTTTCATTGTTAGCTACTACATGAAACAAAATTTAAGCATCTCATCTAGGTTTCTTCAATAACTAACCATTTAATTTGTCCTAGTCCTGCAGTTTCTCTTCTTTTTAAAGCCATTCTGGACAAATTTTTATAGTGCTCATCAGTTTTCAAAGGACTTCCATTATGTTCAATTAGGTTTACATTCAGTCACCAAGAAGCTAGATAGCTCAAATGAGTGAAAGCAAGAAACGATTGATTAATACCTGAACTATAGTAGGAATTTCTGATACTTTCATGCATCACACTCTGGCTTTAAGTACCATTAGTTACGTGTTTATTTTCTTTATGAAAATATGAGTCTTCAGAGTGCAGGAATTCTGAATTATCTTTCCAACTCTAATGTGCAAGTACATTACAAAGTGCAAGTTTATTACAATTCAGATCACAAACTTTTAGTGGTTACTTAATAAGAGCTTATTGAAAAAAATCAAAGTCCACAATATATCTCCCACCCACCTAAATTCCAATATTATCTCTTGATATCCTCCCATCCATAGCCTATGCTCAAATGGATTCTAAACTGAGGGGTTTAAAGAATAAGAGACTATTTTGTTTCATCTCCAGACATTCTACATTAGTATGTTGTAGGTAGAGTTCAGAAGTATTTGTGTATACGGGTGGGGGCAAAAGTAGTTGTTTCAAATATTAGAAACGAATGCTCTTTTGTTTGTATAGAAAATAATACTATAATTAATAAATAATACAAGAATAAACTGGTTTTTTGCATATTCACAACTACAAATCTACTTTGCCTCACCCTGTATGTACACATGTTAAGGTGATCTTGCAAACTCCAGAACAGGTAAAACTATTTTCTATTCTCCAAGGCCACTCTGCAATTTCCTAAACCTAGTTTTTTTTAATTATTATTATTACTAGATTCCCAATGCATGAAATTCATGCACTCAAAGGTGGGGAAGGGGTCCCTCAACCTGGCCTGCACCCTCTACAGTCTGGGAGCCCTCAGGGGATGTCCAACTGACAGCTTAGGCCCGCTCCCCATAGGTGGAGAGACTCCCACCACCACTGTTGTGCTCACCAGCAGTGAGCTGGGCTCAGGGCTGCTGGCTGAGTGGCACTCCCCCTGTGGGAGCACACTGACCACCAGAGGGTAGCTCCTGCATTAAGCATATGCCTCCTAGTGGTCAGTGTACATCATAATGACCAGTCATTCCACCATTTAGTCAATTTGCATATTACCCTTTTATTATATAGGATTATCAACCTAGAGTGATCAGTTTCTTCTCAGATCACTATTTCTCAATGCTCATATTAAATAACACCTCCTGCATGAAGCTTTCTTGATTTACTGCTTTTCTAAGAACTTCAATGACATTTTTCTTATACATTTTTTACACTTGCCATAGTCTACCTTATAGGTATTTAAATAACCATTATCCCCATTAAAAAATATCATATAATACATATAATCCCTTTAAAGGCAGGAACTATCTTAAACTTTTTAAAAACTTTCTGATACACTGAGTATAATGCTTAATATATAGATAGCTTATTGGAAAAAAAAATCAGTTGTTACACTGTCTTACATTATTTAATTCCTTGAATTGTCCCTGTAATTTTCCACATTGAAGTTAGTAGCTGCCTCTACTCAGTTAACACATTACATAAACCCATACTGATCAAATGATATAAGAAAGCTCCCACACTCACCTTGAATGTGCCTTTCTTCTAAAGCAAATCTGTTGCACCACTAAATGCCAGCAGGCCTACTTTGTTCCGCTGGGAGACATAAAGTTGGGAGCTTCTAATTACCAGCACAGCAGCACACAGCTTTGTCCATAATAGCTTGGTTTTATGCAGCATCGCTACTCTGAACAAGTGAGAAATGTTAACAGGCAGAATGGAATGACTATGTGGATGGACATGACAGGAAGCAGACCCTTGAGGCACTGCTATTGTTTGAGGAAGGGGTACACATGGTGCCAGGCACAAGGCCTAGAAATGAGGTTCCTGGGCCACCCTGTCTAGTGGTGCTCAGTGCCTGAGCAAAGGGGCAGCCTGCTTGACCAAGGTTGATTCTGACACCCACTCCTCACTCGATGCAGGAGAAGAAATGAGCCCTGAGGCGCAAGGGAGTTTGTACATGAACCTCTAATTATTTGTAAAAGTTTGATTAAGAGTATATAAATATCTCCAAATAATAAATGTGTGCATGCCTTTTTAATGTGGATATTGCAAATACAATTTGACTCAATAGAGTGTTTCATTCTTTCTATGTAAAATTTCTATGATAATTTCAAAACTTCTGTACTGCCATGATTCCAACAATTAAAAAAAATAAAAGTAAGGTAGTCATAAATATTAAAAATTTTGTGCTAAATAGGTGAATACCTATAAAAATACTTATTAACTATTTTTTACTACTTATTAACTATTTTTTACTACCTATGTGTGCATGCAGTGTTCTCATTCATTGTCTAACTTGTTCCTCATGAGAATGTGAAAGAATCACAGAAATGTGAGCTCCCATAAGCCATAACTACGAGCCATCTCATCATGCCCTGGACTGTTTAATTATTTAAACCACAAAATTCTCTTTCTCCTTTGAACCATTTGTGTTAGTTTTCCTCTTCCTGCAATTGAACCACCTACTAGTAAAAGAGAGAAAAAACTCAAGAAAATCATTAAGTTGTAAAGACTTCCCGATGCCCCTGATGTTTTTCTCTCTGAGCTCCCTGGGTGGCAATTCACATCTTAGAATGTGGTCAATCACAAAAGTCTTATTTCTACTATAAGATTAAAAGTTCCTTGAGCTTAAGTTTCATATCTTATTCTTTTCATAGGTTTCAATGGATCTAGAACTGTACCTTGGGTATATGTACAGAAATGATTTGCCAATTACTAATTAATACTTTCATGTAAACACTTCTTAGCTGAAAGGATAAATGAGTTTTTGTTTATTTTTTGTCCCTGATGCACTAAATCTGCTCTGATGATTCATGTTTGTCAACCAACTTGACAACACATACAAGTCCCTGTGTGTTCAGTTCCTCTGAATCTTCCTCCCTAGACAGGGCAGCCAGAATATGTGACAGCACCCAACCTTCCCAGCCAGATAGGTGGCAGGTGCCACCCTACTCCTCGCAGCCAGAGAACCCAAGGGGAAGCAAGTGCATCAAAGCTATGGAGTGTCAGGGAAACTGCCGGGTGTCAAAGCAGATCCATGGGAGCCTTGTCTGACTAATGCTGGCGGGAGAGTCGTCCTAGGATGTCAGCAAACCTCACCATCAAACCTCAGGAAAATGACAACAGAAACCTTTTTATAAGAATCTACACTGATAAAAGAGAAATATGCAAATTGACCATACTTCACGCTGTCCATCAGCCAATCAGGAGTATGCAAATTAACCCAACAAAAATGGCCAGTTAATTTGCATATGTAGGCGCCGAGCAGCGTTCCGCACCGCCCCAGCCACTCCAGGCCTCTGGGCAGCATGGGAAGGTGGAAAGGTGGCTCCAGGCCTGAACAAAGGCAGTAAGGCAGCCCCAGGCCGGAGTGAAGGCAGAAAGGTGGCTCTGGCCGGAGCAAAGGCAGTGCTGGCAGCCAGGGGAAGGAAGGCCCATTCTTGCATGAATCTTCATGCATCAGGCCTCTAGTAGAGAGATAAAAGCCAAACTCAGTGAAATTAAATTAACTCACATGCTACCTCAGAAATTTAAAAAATCTCTACATTGACTTTTTTAAAAAGAATCATTCAGCATGTGTTTTTTCCCCATCCCTTCCCTACCAACATATAGAGACAAAGAATTGCTTGTGATTTATCAAGGAAAAGCACAGGAGGAAGCCTACATAGTCATGGTGTGCTTGCTCACCCGGGCACAGCTATTCGTTTCGGTGACTGCTTTTTCCTCTTTGCTGTCACTAAAGATTTAAATGTCTAAAGAGAATTTCATAAACATACTTTCTCTTTATGATGCCTAAATTTCTAGAGTGTAAATGAAACATTTTTTTCTGGGAAATACAAAATAACTCTGGGTAAATTGACAGTCTGACAAATTATAATATATTGAAAAAAATAGCAAGTGTCTACTAGCTGCCCTCCACACACACACACACACACACACACACACACACGCATACACAGTGATTTTCAAAACCTTCTCCCTGTCATCAAGGATTTCACTCTAGTTGGAGTGATTCTCCCTCTATAATGGGACTCATACCTTGATAATTTTTATTCCCACACTTTACTCTTGACACTCCCAATGCACACAATATTGAAAATCACAAATTAAAACAAAGCTGTAATTTTTGTCCCTATGTTGATAATAGATAAAGGACCTTCTCCTTTTCCTCCAAGACTGTAAAGTAGGAAATGTCTGCCTCCGAATGGCCTTTCTCTGCATTTAGTTTTCTAGTAGCATCCTTATAGCCCTATTTAAAGGACATCTTAAATATTAAACATGTTCCCTGAATTAAACATAATTGATGTTAATAAAAAATCTAGTCAGTGTTTCCCTATGTAATACATGCAAACATTTCTACCTAAATGAATGCAAGTACAACGGTATCTTTAGATATGAAACATATTTTATTTTATTAGACAAATTAGAAAGACAATAAAATCTTATTGCAGATAGCCTTGTCTATGCCCTTCTAGGTAGCATTAAGGAAGCTAACCAACACCAACTGGCTAGATTGATTTAACAATTTACAGATACTCCTTTCAAATGCTAATCACGCTATTTGCCTGAACAAATCCACAACATTCTCAAGCATCTTACCTATGAGCACAAACAATTGCCTATTGCTCCACAGAGAGAAGAGGCAAACATACTAGCTCAGGAGGTCAGAAATGTGGCTTTGACCAGCACAGATATTGTCAAAAATAAAGAAAGTAAATCAATTTAGAGACATTAAAAAATGAGATCATTTTAATGTATTAAGGACTCAATACTTAAACACAGTGACTGAAAATGGTGCTATAGTTAATCAAATTTAATATTCAATAAATCCCAAATTGACCCAAGGATGAAACTTCAAAACAAAACAAAAACCTACTAACCTATTCCACCTAATGGGGGGTTGGGAGGTGGGAAAATACTAAGAAACTTTTGTGAAGTTCACAGTCCAGAAGCACAGGCTCACGGAAAGCTGAGGCGTGTCAATCACAAATCCGTAGAGCTCTTCCTCTCGACCCATATATTACCACCATATTACTAAATACATACTTACAGCAGTGCCTTTTATCTTGTCCGTCATGTCTGGTTATCAAAAAATATATATAAGGAGTAGTAAAAGTCACACCAAAAAATACAATTTGGAGAAACAGAGCAAGTATCAGAACCAGACGTGGAAGGGATGCTGGAATTATCAGACAAAAATTTCAAACAACAATGATCAATATATTAAGGGTTCTAATGAATAAAGTAGACAGCATGCAAGAACAGATGGATAATGTATGCAAAGTGATGGAAATCCTAAGAAAGGACACCCAAAATGCTAAAGTTGAAAAACTGTAACAAAAATGAACAATTTGCAGACTGAACACAGCTGAAGAAATAATCTCTGACCTAAAGCATATATAAAAATAACCCCTCCAAACTGAAAATAAAAAAGAACAACAGTGGACTATTATCAATAGAGTCGACTGATCTTCAATAAAGGAGCAAAGGCAATATAATGGAGCAAAGATAATCTTTTCAGAAGATGAAGCTGGTAAAACTAGACATCTACATGCAAAAAAAAAAATCAAGACACAGACCTTAGACTTTTCACAAAAATTGACTCAAAATGGATCAGAGACCTAAATTTAAAATTCAAAACTATAAAAATCCTAGGACATAACACAGAAGAAAACCTAGATGAACCTGGGTATAGTGATGACTTTTTAGATGCAACACCAAAGGTATGATGTATGAAAGATGTAACAGACAAGCTGGACTTCATCTAGATTAAATACTTTTGCTCTTTGAATGATAATCTCAAGAAAATGGGAAGACAAGCCATAGATTGGGGAACAATATTGGCAAAAGACAACCTGCTAAAGGACTATTGTCCAAAATATACAAAGAACTCAAAATTCAACAATAGGAAAACAAACAACCTGATTTAAAAAATGGCCCAAATACCTTAACAGACCCATCAGTAAGGAAGACATACAGATGGCAATTAAGCACATAAAAAGATGCTCCATGGCTGGCCACTGGCTCAGTGGCTGAGCATCAACCTATGAATCAGGAGATCATGGTTCAATTCCAGGTCAGGCTATATGCCCAGGTTGGGAGCTTAATCCCCATTGTGGGGCATGCAGGAGGCAGTTGCTCTGATTCTTTCTGATGTTTCTCTCTCATCGATGTTTCTAACTCTCTATCTCTCTCCCTTCCTCTCTGTTTGAAATCAATTAAAATATATTTTAAAATAATAAAAAAATGCTTCATATCATATGTCAACAGAGAAATAAAAAATAGCACGGAGATACTACCACACACTTATTAGAATATCCAAAAATATGGAACACTGACAACATCAAATGCTGGTGAAGAAGGGTTGCAACAAAAAACTCTCATTCATTGCTGGTGGGAATGCAAAATGGCAGAGACTCTGCAAGGCAGTCTAGTGGTTTCATATAAAACTAAAAACACTCTTACATTAAATTCAGCAATCATGCTCATTGTTATTTACCCAAGGACTTGAAAATTTATATCTACACAATAACCTGCACACAGATGCTTAAACAGCTTTCTTTATAACTGCTAAGATGTGGAAGAAATCAATATGCCCTTCAGTAGGTGAATAGGTAAATAAACTGTGATCCTTTGCTATAATGGATTATTTTTCAACACTGAAAAGAAATGGTATTGGACCATGAAAAGACCTAGAAAAACCTTAAATGCATTTTACTAAGTGGGAAGAGCCAAAATGAAACACACACACACACACATTGAATGATTTCAACTATGAAATTCTGGAAGTCAAAACTATGGAGACAGTAAAATAAATCAGTGGTGTCCAGAGGTAAAGGTTGCAGGGAAACCTGAAAAGACAGAGCAGTGAGAGTTTTTAGGGTAATTAAAACACTCCATATGATTCTATAATGATAAATACATGTCATTTATACATTTATCTAAACCACAGAATGTGCAAGACTAAAAGTGAATCCTAGGGTAAGTTATGGACGTTAGATTATTATAATTCGATAATATAGGTTCATAGGTTCATCAGTGAACCACTCTAGTGGTTAATGTTGATAATGGGGCAAGCTATGCATGTGTAGGAGTACAGGGGGTATTGGAAAGTTCTGTACCTTTCTCTCAATTTTTGCTGTGAATCTTAAACTGCTCTAACAATAAAAGTATTTTCTTAAAAAATAAAGTTATGGCCCAGCCAGGTGGCATCAGTTGTTTGTGGCATCATCCTGATACACCAAGGTTGTGGGTTCCATCCCTAGTCAGGGCACATACAAATATCAGCTAATGAATGCATAAATAAATGAAACAACAAATCAATGTGTTTTTTCTCTCTCCCTTTCTCTCTATCTGTAAAAAAAAAATAAATACCTGAATAAATAAATACAATTATAGTCAAAATCTTAAAGTCTTTGTATCTATTTCTGTTTTTTAGTACTATGCTTTGACACTAAGTTCCTAGACATTTCTGGTGTTCCCTTGGCAGGAAATGGAGATAACTTTCTCCCATCACTCATTTGGTGTTCAGGTCATCCTGATAAGCAGGGGCGTATATTCTTTGAAACCAACTCCAAAACCTGAGAAAAGATGACATTGCAAGAAAGATGAAATGGAGACTTCTTAATTTAGAAATAATACTGTCATTGGGCACCTGCTTTGGAGTGACAGTCAATGTAGCATTAGAAAAAGAAAGTCATCTTAGCAGTATAATAAAAGAGAGTTGAATTAGAAATATTGATGCAAACATAACATTTTGTAAAAAGAAAATGTTAATTTCTGGTAATACAAAAAGGAGACAGGTAGCTTCTGTGTCATCCTATTCTACCTCAAATGCTCATGTAAAGTAACACATCCAGTATTCAATCAGTAGGCATCCAGATTCAATTCTATGACTACTCTCTAATAAAGGCCTAGTCTTCTTAAAATCAAATGATTCAATCTATGCAGGCAAGACAACTCAAAATAAATGAGATACCTGTTGTCAAAGCAAGTACAAGCTCAGAGTAACATCAAGGTAATTTTAAAAGTGATAAAGAGATTGGTCTGAATAAAAGAGCTACTAGTGGCCAATTTATATCAATAATCTCTTCAAGACAATCCCTTCTCTACTGTGGGCTCTTCGCAACTGCAGGACAATACCCTAAAGAGTCGTATGAGCTCTGTTGTTAAATTAAAAGTTCTGCAAAGATACCTTAACATCACTGTGTCTGTCTGAAAGTTTCTAATGCTGTTCTATCTTAAATCATTATAAGGTCTTAGCAATGGTTCTTATAATTTCACCTTGGGTTTGATCTTTGTGTTTCCTTTCATATCTTGAGAATCCTTTACTGTCTGAAAAAAAAAAAAGCAACCCTTTTTACCTTTTATATTTCTTCTAAATTCCATTTTATTTTTAAATTAAAATGTTTTACTTACTTATTTCCATCACCATTTATCCCCCTATACCCTTCTACCTCCACCCTTACCTCCACTCCCTGCAATCAGTATACTGTTGCCGATGTCAATGAGTGTTTTATCTTTTTTTCTGTTTGGCTCAATCCTTCCATCCCCAACAGCTAATTTTTAATACATCTCTCTCCTTTCTCATTTTATTATTGCTAGCTAGAAAAAAGTAGGTGGCACCTGCAGGACTATGCCTGGAAATATCTTTAGCCATATTATAAAGTTCATTTAGAGCAGTGGTTCTCAACCTTCCTAATGCCGCGACCCTTTAATACAGTTCCTCATGCTGTGGTGACCCCCAATTTCATTGTTACAAATTGAACATAATTAAAGCATAGTGATTAATCACAAAAACAATATGTAATTATATATGTGTTTTCCGATGGTCTTAGGCGACCCCTGTGAAAGGGTCGTTCGACCCCCAAAGGGGTTGCGACCCACAGGTTGAGAACTGTTGATTTAGACCCTTTTCTTTTTTTCTATGCTAATATAGACAGCAGTTTTGTTAACTTCCTCTTAATATATGACTAGGGTCTCCTTTTCTCCAGCATTCAAAAACATATTCTGCCAGGCCCGTGTGCTCAGTGGTTGAGCTTCAACCCAGGAACCAAGAGATCACTGGTTGAGCACTTGCCCAGTTGTGGGCTCGATCCCCAATGGGGGGCCATGCAGGAAGCAGCTAATCAATGATGTTTCTCCATCATAGATGTTTCTATCTCTCTATTCCTCTCCCTTCCTCTCTTTCTAAAAATCAATAAAAGCATATATAAAAAAAATCTTCTTCACTTTCCATTAGCCTTACCTGACCACCTCCTTAAGTCCTTTTGGCTCCCATTGACACCCTCCTCAAGGCCCTCAGACTTTCTCTCACAATATCTTCAAGATCCTTCCAATGTCTACTGATGACTTCACCTAAATCTATTGCCCCTAGTTTTGGTGTTTTATTTCAATAGAGCCCCACTTCCAAATTCAGGATTCTGTTCCAGTTAGCATTGCTGCATAACAAGTGCCCCCAAAATTTAAAACAGCAAAAATCATTCTATTGTCTGTCATGTTTCAGCTGGTCAGGAGTTTGCAAAGGGCTCAGCTGGATAGTTATGAGCTGGGTTCTCTCATGTGATCACAACTGAACCTTCTACAGTTGGAACACTGGAAGCTAGAGTATCTGGGGATTAACCAAACATCTTTTTGTTTCATTGTCTGAAGGCGTATCCATGCCATCTATCTATCCATGCCATCTGCTCATGAACTAGTTTTGGCTTCTTCACAGCATCACAATCTTAGGGAAAATGGGACTATTTACATGGCAGCTTGGAAGTTCCAAAACTAATGTTCCAATGAGTAATATGGAGACTGTATAGACTGTATAGAGTTTTTTTGGTGTAGCTATAGAAATCATGTATTGTCACTTCTACAGCATTTCATCCATTGCAAGCAAATCATAAAGTCACTCAGATTCCAGGGGAGGAAAATTAGACTCCAGTTCTAGTGACGAGGTTCTATAAAACCATGTGGGGGAGGGATACTCTTGCAATCATCTTTGGAAACTAAAATTTGATATACAGTCTGACTGTGGAGGGTTTTGTTTGCAAGGTCTACAAGTTTGACTACTTTTCCATATAGACTAGTTCTAAGTTTCAGTGTTAAGACCAGTAGAAAGGTATATTACAAGTAATTTACTAAAATGATGGTTGAAATTATAAAAACTGAAATTATTTTAAAATAAAATAGAACTCATATAAAGTTATCACTGTTATTATATCACATTCATTTACTTAGATATGTAAAAAAAGGGGAGGGGGATTACAGCTGCCTAATATGCTGTTTTAGATATTATAAAGCCAGTTTTGTATATTCCAAAGCCTGATATGATTATATTTAGGATGTGGATATTGCCCCTCCAGGTTTCAGGGTGGAAATACACTGAAAACTGCTGTGTCATAGCCAATGAGAAGCCATTGAAAACATGAATGCCAATATCAAGTCCTTTTCTGACCTTAGCTGTGACCTTATTGAGGCTAAATATGATTTTATTCATTCTTTTTGCTGCAATTGCTAAAATTTATTTTACCTACAGAGGCTATTCCAAATCTTTTCTATTTTTCTCAAACCCTAAATCACCCTTTACACTTCATTTTTCAATAGATGGATTCAACTCATTCTTTTTTCCCTACCCAAATTAACAGTAAACCATTAACCAGTCAACCAAGCTAGACACTTCACAGTTTTCCTCACCTTCTCCAACTCCTCAGCTTCTAAAAATCTGTTCTTAATTCTTACATATTCTATATACAATATATTTCCTTGGTCCTCATAGTTTGAGTTTAGTCCTTTATTTAAATTATTTGAATTAGTCAATGAATATTTAGCTTGTCCTCTTAAGTCTCTGTTATTCAATCAATTATCCTTGCTTCCTGGCAAAACAATTCACATTGTTTCCTTTACATGACACTAGTAAATTATAAAACTCATTTATTTCATCTCAGACTTCTCAACCTATGAAATTCAGCAGTCCAATTGTTGAATACCAATGAGCATGGATTCTATTCTAAGGGTCAAAAAACAGTGTGTTTGTGGGAGGGGGAAGGAAATAGGAATTGAAATCCTCACATTACATTTAGATCCAAAATATTCATTTTAAGTATGGTAGAAACCACAGAGGAAATAAATATCAGATAGTTTATGAGGCTTGTGATAGGTTTAAAATTTCCCCTACTAGCAATCAATTTTACCAGTCTTCACCCATATGTGAAATCTGAAGAACACAATAAACTGATGAATAAAATAGATCCAGAGACATAGAGGCATGATACAGATTGTTGAATCTCAGAGGGAAAATGGGAGTGGGTGCATGGGAAGAGATTAATCAAAGAACTTGTATACATATATGCATAAACCATGGACACAGACAATAGTGTGGTGAAGGCCTGGGGTCGGGGGTGGGCTCAGCTAGAAGAGGTCAATGGGAAAAAAAGAGGACACCTGTAGTACTTTCAGCAATAAAGATTTTTTTTAAAATAATAATAAAAATAAATATTTTTTAAATGTATGTTCAAATGCAATGACTCATTTTCTCATTTCTAATATTTCATCATTATCTTTGCTAATATTTGTGTTTATATTTAAAACAATTATCTTTTTCGGGTGACACAGTTAATAACAAAACTTTAAAATATCATTACAACCTGGAGCCCACAAAATCAAAACAATCAAATCCCCCACCCCAGCTAATTATTTTCCTTGAGACAGAATTATACGCTGTTACTGCAAAGGACTTTTCACTGTTTCCTACACAGAACACTCCATAGTAAATGTTCATCTCTGTATATTTGCCTACACTGTTCTCTCCTCTTAGAATCTACTTTTATGCCTATTGTGATTGACATAATCCCATGTATCTGCAAGAGCTAGCTATAATGTAGAACCTTTGCTGATGGGCCAGAAAATTATTTTTACCTTTCGGAGTCTCCTAGGATATGTTAGCCAGTCACCAGCATGACGCTTACTAGTAGATCTAGAACACAGGGAACACTAAACACAATGTTCAGAGACTGCCCTTGGGATATTTTGACTCTAAAGTGAAAGCCTCCTAGGTCTGGGAAACCTGCTAGTACTGGGGATTAGTGCAAACACATTGAGTGTATTCTCTAAGCCCAACTGGTTTCTCAGGAGCAGTGACTATTCAAACAAGAGGGTGCTGAGGTCCCTTGCCAAGGCTTTGATAGCAAAAAAGAAATGATTTCTGAGACTAAAAAATGCTACAGGGGTGGATACATTGACTCATCTGGGATAAAGCACATCAGCTTTGAAAGGAAACTAAAAACAAAAAGAAACTATATATGTATGTGTGCATGAAAACAAATATACACAGAATATATACAACACATTATATATAATGTGTAACATGTAATACTAATTTATAATACACTAGGGGCCCAGAGCACAAATTCGTGCACCTTGAAAGGAACTGTGGGCCTTGAGGCTGTGGTAGGCACAGAGGTGAGTCTCAGCCCATCCTCTGCACCCCTGCCTGGCCCCTCCCACCGAGGCTCCTGGTCCCCTGTCTGCCAGTAGCCCTGCTCCTGCTGCTGCCACCCCCACGTGCTGACAGCACTAGCCCCACTCACACCCGCTGAAGGCGCAGAGCTATTAGGGCTGGCGCCAGCAGCAGGTGCAAGTGGCAGCTGCTGCCCTGATTGCCCCTCAGGAGCAGGAGAAGGTGAACAAGCCCTAAGGGGCAATTGGGGCTGGCTGCCGCCACTCACACCCGCTGACAGTGCCAGGGGACGGGGGCTGGCACCAGGCGCTGGCAGTGGGTGCAAGCGGTGGCTCTGGCACCGGCAGCAGGTGCAAGCAGAGCCAGTGCCGGCAACAGGTGCAAACGCCAGGCAGGACCGTAGCACACAAGAGCAAAGAATTTTCAGTAATCACCAGAGGCCATCCCAATGACAGTGACCTTAGCCCTGCCTTGGTCTGGTGCCCCTGCTCACCTGATGCTTCAGTCGATGCCCGCCATGTTCCGTGCACGTCCCCTGGTGGTCAGCGCACATCATAGCGACTGGTTGTTCATTTGTTGCGGTTGTTCCACAGTTCTGTCTATTTGTGTATTAGCCTTTTATTATATAGATAATTAAATTACATTTACATGCAATTATATGTACTATATAATATAGTAATTAATAAAGCACATTTTATTATTGAAACATCTGAAGCTCAGTGAGGGTCAGCAACACGCCCAGCATCAAATGTCTAATAATCTGTAGAGCCAACACTGAACACTGACGTCAGACTTTCTGACACCACGTATTCAATGTTCCCTTCATCACGTTACCCTCTCATTAGTGTGCAGTTTATGCCCATGGGTTAGGCGATGAAAACAGACAGACATGGATACATTTTCAAGGGGAGTCCAAGTAAGGCAGAAAGTGGCAACAGTTCCGTGCAAAGTACGTAACAGCTTGAGCATGACGTGGCACTTACTAAAGCACATGACCTCCCTGATGTGCTGAGATAGCTGTTTTCCCCAGCTCTTCATCCAGACCAAGTAACACTGGACACTGAATGGTAAGAGATAGATGCTTATCAGAAGGAGAAGGCACTGAAGAAAATAGCTTATACTG
>NW_006383010.1:1891466-1892315 GCF_000327345.1 Myotis davidii | reverse complement strand
AATTATAATTAAACTGTCAACACATTATATAACTAATGTGTGAATTACAATAATATAAATAAGAGAGTAAAGAACAAAAAAATACCTATAATTTAGGGAGCCCTCATGGTGTGGAGTTAAATACAACAAAATCCATAAATTGGTGAGAAATCAAAAGAAAAGAATAACTTTTGTGAATGTAAGATCTATTAGAGTATTTCTAGACTAGAAAAATTCTTAGTCAGGTATTCTAAAACAGACCCAGATCCCCACTTGGCAATGGCTTAAAAAAAAAAACACCAAAAACTAAAAATAAAGAATTCTGATATTTACTTTTCTAAACTGTTCTATAAGAAAAATGACATTATTATATTCATTTGTATAGATCTCTAAATATTGTAACCTACACGTAATAATTTAACCTATATGAAATAATGTAAGGCATATACCTCCTGTCCGACAAACACAGCACTTGACTTCTGGGAGTCAGATGACAGCTCGCTGAAGAACAGTGTGTGAGAGAACAGGGCAGGCGATTTATACAGAGAGAGAATCTAGCCCTGCCCCAGGCAGACAACAGGGTGAGCCACTACTGTATCTTGAAATGAGTGCCATGATCCATCACAGCCTGGGACAGAATCTGCCTGCTCTCTAATAGGCTGATAAGAATTAGTCACACTCCGTTTTATAAAGAGGAGATAAAGATTGTAAAAAGAATGAGTCTTAAGCACATACATTTATACATTTTAATACTTTGCAAGTCACGAAGGTTGTAGTCAAATAGAATCATTTGTCCTCTCACACCATTTCTCACTTCTCAGCGCACTCCATTCATTTCAGTGGTTAGAAGATGACTTTTGAAAATAGCAT
>NW_006383010.1:1865377-1890903 GCF_000327345.1 Myotis davidii | reverse complement strand
ATCAGGCTCAAGGTTTTCTCAGGCATTTGTACATGGAATTTAAAAACTGCCCTTAGATATATTTGGAATCTAGTATATCACCTGCCCAGTGTTTCTCAGTTACCTTAGGAATAAAGCAAAGCAAAAAAAAGTGTTTGGTGTTTTTTTTTTAATGTCAACTAGTCCATTTTTGTGCATGAATATTGACATTAATATATCCACTGAGTTAAAAAAGAATAAAGAAAAACTCTGTACAATCAATACATCAGGTGATTCAAACATACCATAAGTCTCCTTTCCTTGACTTATAACTATTATACAAAACATACATACAGTTTTCTAGGATGTGAGATAGATCCTAAGCTACTGAATGTTAAAGGTTGTTGCTTTTTCCAATTAAATCATTGAGTTGTCTGAAAAAAAATTATAATAGCTGTTCAATATTTAACATGTCTTGACAAGCCTACTAGTCTAAGAATTTCATGGGTTACTGAACTACAAATCTTTCCTTGTCTTCATCCTTTTATTATACATATCAAGTACATGTCAACATCTGACACTAAAAATTATAAATGCTAATCGGTCACTTGGTACTCTATGAATCTAACCACAATATAATGCTTCACCTTATAATTTTACCTTGCTGGAAATCAACTGGAATAATCTGGTCTCTTTCTCACTTTTTTATCCAATGATTACATTCATTTTTCTGACTAGAGTAAAACAGATCCAGTCATTCAACCCCCAGAGTTATTACTTAGCTTTTACTGTCTGCTAATTATATGGAGAAGGAACACACATAGAGAAAACAAAAGATCATTAATATGAAAGAAAATATAATAAGGCAGAAAATCATATAGAGATTTCAAGGATGGCAAGCTCTCAAGAAATGTTAGGTTGGTGGCGGGGGCTGTATGTCAGGAGTTAAGCTCTATCTCTTCTTAACTTGTTTGGTTAGAAAGCTTATTAAGTATCATAGATACTCTCTGAATTAGTATGATCCAAGGAAACCCATAAAATATTTTCTGGCATCTAAAGCTATAACAGATGGCACACCTATCTATATGCGCATTAATGTGAGCTGATATATGCTTGCAGGAAATGAGGGTTCCAAAGTGGTATACGCACAGGGGGCCTTCCAATACTGTAATGCTCACTTAAACTCTTATTTCTTTTATAAATAAAACATGGGTGTGTTTTTTACATTTCTAAGAAGCAGCAACATTATTTCCAGAAAAACTAAGATGAAAACCTAGCAATATTTCAGACTAAAATATATATAAATTGATTCATCAAAAAATACAAATATTACATCTTGGATATTTTGTTTTCTCTCCAAATATTCCTTAAGCTTAGTCTGTTTGCATTATGCCATTCCTCAAATGATCATTCACAGAAGGAAATCTCTTTTCCCAAAAAGAAGTTTGACATTTATGTTCATAGCATTTTATTTCCCTTAAGGAGCCAGATCTGTTTATAGGCATCTCATTTAAGGAACATTCTAATGTGATGTGCATGGAATTAAGAATGAAGGAAATTGATCCGATTTAATTTAATGTAACATAAGCCAAGTGATTTATTATAGACAAATTCCCTCAGCTGTGAGTTGTTGACCACTAAAATAAGTTTCATATAAATTATTACATAAATGGGAAGATGAAAAAAATCTGGCAGCCACAGCCACCACAATATTAATTTTTTCCATAAACAGTATCTTGTACTCCTTCAACCAGGTGCATTCATGCAAAATCCTTCAAATACAAATTAAAAAAATATTCTTATATGTAAGTGATGAGGTTAATTACCCACACCAAGAGATTTGTGGAAGGATAAGAAGTCAAACTTTAAAAGATATGAACCATAGGAACCCATCAATCTCTGGTATTCTACTATATGGATTGAAATCTCCTCTATTGCAAATATTGAGCCATAATCTCCAAAATGTCCCAGTTAAATTGTACAGGAAATAAAAAGATGTGAAGATGGTTTCAGCCAAAGACATGGCTTCTCTAGTTTTCACCTATTTGGGTGACAGAGTTGTCATTTTGAATTCTTTACAAGGCACATAAATAAGTTTATGTATTTTAATAGCAAATTATGTTAACATGTCAGTGAGGAGTCCTAAATAAATCAATGGGAGAAATTCCAGACATTGGATTAGATCAGATACTGATGTGGGAGCCATAGATCTACGTGGTCCAGGCAAAGTAAGTTTTCAAAGTGACAGTAAATTGAAAACTTTTATAGAAATTGGATACTTCCAGGATATTTGTATTATAGTTTACAAACAAAATTCATTCTCAAGATACTGTAAAGTTAAAATAATATTGATGATAATGATGATGATGATAAAGAAAATTTGGTTAAACTACCCATCTCCTACTAATGTCCTGGCCAGGGTAAAAGACAAAATGAAGTCTTAGTAAAGACGTTTTATACTTTCTCTAACGTTTGATCTAACACCAGCTTGAGAATAATCTTCTGGATTAAGATCATGGTGGGCGCAGGAGACAAAAAACTCTAATTGGAATCCTCTCTAACTGTGTATTTTTGGATAATGTCACCCTCACACCCATTATGCAGGGCTCCTGTTCTGGGCCCATGTCTATGAGACCTTAAACTTTAGAGTACTGTCCTTAAAACTATCTAAGACTCCCACAGGTTGCCTAGAATGAGAGCCTTCCAGAAAGGGTAGTGCACATCCAGACCAGTGCTGGGTCCTATTCACCAAAATCTCCCACCTCAAATTTCCCCACACCATCACCCATTATCAGCATGTTTCTCTCCTTCAGGGAAATTCCCAATTCTTTACCATCACTCCCATCTTTGGCCCACATGTAGAGTGGGCCAAATGCCCCAGGGAGCTCCAGCACTGTCCATTGTTTTCTTCTAGGGCAGTGGTTCTCAACCTTCCTAATGCCGCGATCCTTTAATACAGTTCCTCATGTTGTGGTGACCCCCAATTTCATGGTTACAAATTGAACATAATTAAAGCATAGTGATTAATAACAAAAACAATATGTAATTATATATGTGTTTTCCGATGGTCTTAGGCGACCCCTGTGAAAGGGTCGTTCAACCTGAAAGGGTCGCTCAACCCCCCAAAGGGGTCACGACCCACAGGTTGAGAAATGCTACCCTAGACTGTGTGTATTTGTGTGTGTGGGGGGGGTGCAAATACTTTTTTGGGGGTCTTACCTGTATGAACATCTCAAATCACTTGAAAGCAATCTAGTGGCCAGGCTGACCTTGTGGCCCTCGAACATCGGTTCTCAACCTGTGGGTCACAACCCCTTTGGGGGTCGAACAACCCTTTCACAGGGGTCTCAACCCCTTTGGGGGTTGAACGACCCTTTCACAGGAGTCACCTAAGACCATCGGAAAACACATATATAATTACATATTGTTTTTGTGATTAATTACTATGCTTTAATTATGTTCAATTTGTAACCATGAAAATACATCCTGCATATCAGATATTTACATTATGATTCATAACAGTAGCAAAATTACAGTTATGAAGTAGCAACGAAAATAATTTTATGGTTGGGGGTCACCACAACATGAGGAACTGTATTAAAGGGTCGCAGCATTAGGAAGGTTGAGAACCACTGCTCTAGGGGATAGCCTGAACTTTGAGCAAATTGCTTAACCTTTCTAAACCTCCATTTTCTTGTTGGTTAAAGGGGAAAATAATACTTACATCACAATGTTTCTCTGATGATTCAATTGTGTAAAATATGTAAAGCACCCATTACAGGGTACTTAGTGTGATCTGTCACTCTCACCCCACGTTAAATGACACCATAGCATCCCAGATTTGCAGCACACATGCAGAGATGATACACACCAATTGGCTAGCAAAGCTCATTTCATTTGCATGCATTTGCATGCCTCCAGATAGAGCAGGTACTCTCAGATTAGTAGGTGGCTTTAATCACCCTTTGTCTAATATTGGTCACATTCACAAAAGTATGTTTTTTGTCACCCCCCTGTAGGCATTTGAGTTTGTGGTTTTTATACCTCTACTCCTCTACCTTTTATCACTATTTATTATTAAGGAATAGAGGGCAAACAGTTTAACCTTTTGATTAGTGACAGACACAGTTCCTTTTCCAGTGGTTGGCAAACTGCGGCTCGGCAAACTGCGGCTCGCAAGCCATATGCGGTTCTTTGACCCCTTGAGTGTGGCTCTTCCACAAATTACCGACTTCTGTGCATGGGCCACGAAGTTTCAATCACACTGTACGTGCACGCCTGCATGTGGTATTTTGTGTAAGAGCCACACTCGAGGGGCCAAAGAGCCGCATGTGGCTCATGAGCCACAGTTTGCCGACCATGGGTAGACAAACACTTGTCACCTCAACGCATGCCTCTCTTGGTATGTGGTCCTCTGCTGCCCCCAAGAGCCTCTGCTCATTTTACCCACTTGCCTTGATGATAGGCTATCCAAGCCATTAAGATTCCTTGTTCTGACGTTAGTGTGTGGAATGCAGTGCGTCCAGGTATAATTACAAAGTTTCACCTTGTAAGGGGTAATAAATATCCATTCCCCACCTGAAAGTGCTCCTTTCGTGAGATCTTTCGCATAGCACTACCAACACTGTCTTGGAATTATACCATCACTGTCTATTCACAGTCCTCACTAAAGAGACAGCACAGTCAGAGCCACCTAATCTAGCCTGGGCCCTAGGAAAGGCTTCCCGCAAGAATGATATCACATCACAATGGCAAATTGAAAACCCTGACAATACCAAGTCTTGGGAAGAGTGTGGGGCACCTGGAAAGCTCACTTATTACTTAAATAAATATAAAATGGTAGAGTTTCTTTGGAAAACACTTACTATATAAAAGAACAATTCTACTTCTAGGTATTCAGCCAAGAGAAATGAAAACATATGCCCATACGAACACCTATAAACAACCATTCAGACAACTTTATTCAAAATGGAAAACACAACTCAAATGTCCTATAATAGGTAAATTGGAGCATATTTATACCATGAAATACTAGTCGTCAATAAAAAGAAATGTGCTATTGAAACATACAATAACTTAAGTGTATATTAAAAGCATTTCACTAAGCGAATGGTGCTATGAACAAAAGCATACATACCATATCAGTCCATTTACTGACACTCTAAAAATGACAAATCTAATATACAGGAAACGGATCAGTGGTGACATGGGTCAAGGTGAGCTGGATTGAGTGGGAAGAGACAGAAGGAAACTTTCAAAGGTGATGAACATGTTCTATATCTTGACTGTGATGGCATTTACACAGGGTTTTATATTTGCCCAAAGCTGACTAATGCATACTTAAAAAGGTACATTTCATTGTCCAAGTCAGTAAAGTTGACTAATATAAACAAATAAATAGATAGATAAATACCTGATAATTTAAAAGGCCATAACTGACAACTCATAAATTCCACACGATGAAGTTTCTTTGGCTTACCTCTCTGGAGCCCCCTTTAATGGAATTCTAATAGCAAAACACAATAACATATCTCAACAGTATATTGGACAACAAAAATCAATCTTAAAAATTTTTAACAAAGTGTGGATACAGAACATTAGGGTCCCTCTATCTAAAAAATATTTAGTTCTGTCGCTCTAATTTGTTCAGAATATTCTTACTTGGTGAACCTTTATGCAGATATCATCCTTTCTAATAAAGAACCTATTTGAGTCATCACAGAAACGAAAACAATAACAAATTAATGTGGCAGAATGAAAAAGAGGCTGTACTAATGATGATTGTTAACACAACCACTAAACAGATGCTCAGCTCTTCCCAGAATCAGCCTCACCATCGATGACATCTTGAGCCTTCCTCTCCTGGCTTTGGACCATCTGTCATTTGGCAGATCAGCCATATTCTGAGACATCTATATTCTAACCGCCATCCTCACACCCTGCGAGTATGCACTAATTCTAGGCAAGACCATGATTGTCTATTTTAACATTTTGTTTTCCTTAGTTTCATTTGAAACCCTATCACACAAGGGGAAATTTCAGTGGCAAATGCAGCCTAATTGCCTCCGGGAAGGTTCCCTTACCTTCTGGAAGCTTTTAGTAGCAATTCAATAGATTTTCAAACCTTCCAGAGAAGAATACCATATAATTTCCTTTAGTCAAGAATGAAAATTTGCTGAGGATTCGGCTAATTCAGAAGCCTCACAGATTTGGAGCATCTGTAGAACTTTTCTTCTTAGCTACATTTCCATCTCAGTCCTGAATATAAAATTTTAATTAATTATGGCTACATTCAGTTATCATTCTCCTGCTTTCTAAATTTTATATTTCATTTATGAGAAATGGAAAGAAGCCAGACCGGTACTGCTCAGTGGTTGAGCAGTGATCTGTATGTGCACTGAGAGGTTACCAGTTCAATTCCTGGTCAGGACACACGCCTGGGTTGTGGGCTCATTCTCCAGCAGGGGGCGTGCAGGAGGCAGCCAATCGATGTTGATGTTTCTCATGGCTATTTCTATCTCTCTCTCCCTTTCCATTCCTCTCTCTCTAAAAATCAATAAAAGCATATTTTAAATTTAAAAAAAATAAATGGAAACAAAATTCTCTTTCTTGATCTTTGAAATAGCCCAGTTACTAGTACCTAGTTAATTTCCAAATCCATTTTCTCAGCTGACTAGGGGAAGAAAACAAAATGGAACCAGCTTGCTGAACTAAATAGAAAAAGTTCAGAACTGAGATGAAGAGCTAAATTATCATTTCCAGTACATCAGATCAACAAGTTCCTGGACAGCCTAGGGAAATTCTACACTAAACTTTTCTCCTAAATGCCCACTGCATATGGCAGCTAAGGTGAGGTGAGAGACATGGGGGCAATGTTTTATATTTTTATATGGCTATTTCTGGGGGTCCATTTTGTTCAAAGCACGTATATCAAGTTATCACTCTCTTGACAAGCTATCTAATTTTTACCCAGAGCAGTCACAATACTTGATTTTAAAAATAAATTAAAAAGAGCTCTTTCATGTGATAAAACCAACTTAGTCTTAATTTAGCGATGAATACAGACCCTATTGCCTGTGACTCACTGTTTACTGTTCTACTTGACCACGTTTTTACTTTCAGGAGACAAAGTTACTCTCTGCACAAATGCAAACATCGAAGTTCTCAAACCAGGAAAATTACCTTCTTTCTTCTCCTGTGTCTATCCCCTCCCTTTTTCAGTTTAGAGCACTGTTTATCCTTCTGCGTAAGAATCAGTGCATAGAACTATCCTAAGGGATAGAGTTGTGCTGTACAAAGGATCACATGAGAGGCAGGGGCTGGTGCTCCCATCACTAGAGACCAGCCTAGGCTTTGATTTATTCGCAGCTCCTGGCATGCGAACACTCACACAGTTAGTAAACAAAACAGCCGGCCAACGATCAAGACCATTCACATGTCAGAACACTCTGCTTACCAAGAAATCACCTACTATATTTGAAAGAACCTTTACACTAAAAACAAACATGGCAGAATCAAACAGAATCAAAGGCAACGCATGTTTTAACTGCACTTCCTCTGGAGAAAAACACTGTTCTCACTAAGCATGCAAACAGATTCATATTACTGCAAGCACTTGGCAGAACAGTAGTGGTAGGTACTGGAGGCCTCACCATCAGAAAAACAGAAAGGCTAGCATAGCCTAACCCTGCTACATCCTGCGGTCCTTCTCTTGGCCTTTCCTCTTCTAAAGACCAATTCAGGGAAAGTCAAAAGAAGGATATTTTTCTTGACTGATGAAAAGAGAAGATTTGCAGAATATGCAGCGGAAGAATATGCAGTTTCACACATGGCCTTAAAATCTTTTTTTGGAATTCTTTTATTAAATAAGACAACTCTCTATGTCAGTTTTTCATATTGCCACTATTAAACACAAACACCAAGCATGTATACACAGTTTTCAGAGAACCTCAGATAATACAGAGCATGCATGCGGTTCAATTCACATCCATGTGCAAACATGTATTTGGCCTCTCAAGGTGTGTCCACTTTAGAAAACAGTTACGGTAAGTTCTATTTACCTGTGAGTTTCTGGCCCTGCTTCATTGCAAACCTCACAAATGAGGGACAGAGGACTCCTACCTTGTTTACTGCCCATGATAAATACTAAATATTTATAATAAAACTGGAGAATCCCTGGCCCTGATGTTGGCAACAAAACCAATTTAAAAAAAAAAAATTTGGCTGACTAATTCTACAGTACAGAGTTGGCTTCTGGTGCCAATTTCAACACATAAGGATCAATGCCCTAAGAGAAATGTCACACTAAAATTAGTGCAATCATTCTCTTTAATAAGATACCCTTATTTCCTGTATGACTAAGTTTTAGGGAACAAAATTTTCTAAAGAGCCCAAAATTAGTCAGAATCAAATGATAAGTATCATAGACAAAAAGCTACAGGGTACATTTTTCTATAGCTGTGTGTGTGTGTGTGTGTGTGTGTGTGTGTGTGTGTGATCCATGCAGTTTTGTACCTGTTTTTCTAACCTATAACTAAGAGAACAAAAACTAAATAGATTTTTCAAGGAATAATTATAACTGGTAGCAGCCTTGTCTTCTCTGAGTAGAAAGAAAACAGGGGACAAAATTCCAAAGCCATTTCTTGTACTATAATTGCCTTCTGTTTAAGGTGTTTATTATTGTATGGTCTTATTAAGTACAAAGAAAAGACAGAAGATGAAAATCTCAATCCATGACATTTTTTTAAATGCGTTATAGTGAAGGAAAAATGCCTCTCTCCTCATTTTTCTGCTCCCACACACGATTCAGTTCCCTAGTCCCCACCCTGTTCCTACTCAGAAGGACCCTCCCCTGATTCCTGTCCAAATACCCACAGCTTATTCCCTAAAAAACCCACTTCCTCACTCACCCTGACTTCTTCCATTCTAGCTACCCTACATTTGCAGGTCCTCTACTTGCAAAGCTTTTCCAACTGTTCAGAGTTTTTAATCCACATTTGAAAAGAAGCAGCCTCTTTGCATTCCTGAGTCCATGGAGAGTCACAGCTTGCCCATGCCCTTAGCTGTACCTGGATTCACATGGGTTCAGAAGTGCCCTGGCAGTAGCATCTTTTTCCAGACAGGACACTTACCCATAGTTCCCTCTAACGCTCACAGAGAGAGGAGACCACCCACCCAAACCAGTGCCACCCGCCCTCTCGCTCCCCCTCTGGTTCTGTCAGCCCCCACACAGCTGCTCCACAGCTGCCGCACTCTGACTCACACTCTCATTTCCACAAGCCCCACCTGCTTGCATTTCTCCTTCCCTTTTATCAGTATTAGAAGCAGCACAGGGCTGTGAGCAGAGCCCCCTTCGTGTTGCTTTTAGATCAGACACATACGTGAACACCTGTTTGGCTAGGGCACAGCAAAGCCTTAAATAGTAGTGTTGCCTAAAAGACATCACCAAGTTCAGCTAAAGAATTATTACAATTAATATGACAAGGCAGCTTTCATACAGCCCATCAAACCACAAGACACCACCGCACAAATCCACTTGCCTGCATTTTGCGTATATGAAAAGGGTTGTTACTTGGAGAGCTGTAGAAGGCAAGCACGTGTATATAACAAATAGCCAGGCAAGTCCATGTTCTCACAACAGGCACCATGGAGAAAACCACAGTCCTTGGACGTGACAACTCTCTCTAAAGCAGGTAAAATGCTTTTTGAAAATCTGCCTTAGAGAATTCAGGTTGTTTTCATAAATTTCTCCCCTCCCAATCTACTCTGTACTTGTTCATAAAAGTGAATATCCACACTAGATGTCTATATTTTTTATTTGTGAAGAAAATATCTCTTGATATGGTGATTGTCTACTTTGTCACTTCAGAACAGATCATTAACCATTTTCTTAACTATCTTTCTTAAAGGGAAAATTAACGGTCCCTGTTTATTTTTCATGTGGTTTTTTTTTTAAGAAACCCTATTCTCCACTTATATAATACGAACACAATCTACCTTTATATAACACACTTTGTTTGTTTAGGTACTTCACAAATATTTTGAAAAGCTTTTAGCCCTCCATCTGTTTTCACGTTCAAGGCCGAGTGCAGCGCTGCCTAGAACAATAAAGTCCATTTCTCTGTCCTGTAAATGTGCCCATTTTTCAGCCAGCGTGGCACAGAGGCAAGGGCTAATGGCCAGTCTGTAGCAATGGCATTTTGTCATGCCCAGAGTTAGCCGCAGGCAGCTCTTTGCCCAGATCAGCTCAGCGCACACTTCCTTGCACTCTTCCCAAGTGTAATCACCTTTCTAAATGTCACGGTGCCTGACATGTGGCTGGACAGGCAGGATTCCGCCAGCTGGACTCCCTAGACCCGTTCACAACACCAGTCCACTTTCTGTGAGGCTGGGTCATGTCATCTGGACAGTGGTAGCCTTGAGGTGGTGCAGAAGCTGAATCCCACCCTCTCATCCACCCAACACATTCACATTCCTGCGGCCCAAGCATCCCCTCCAGGGCACGGCTTTGCTGATGCCAAACAACTCTGTTTATCTTTCTCTTTTCAACACAGCCAGCAGATTGTGTACTTACTCCCTTACTTTCTTCTACTAAAGCTCTGACTAAACTGGACCATGGTAATTTTTTTATGGCCATCCTTCCCCCCACCCCTGACTTTGCCCTTAGATTTCTTCTTAGGCTCTAATCTCATTGCTCCTCAGGCAGCCCTACGTTGAAGGCTCCAAGTTGTTTCCTCTGTTATATGCTCCCATTCTATTCTCTTCCTTTATATAAAATCACATTTGTCAGCTATTTCTGTTCCTGTGGCTGCAGGAACCTTGACAGCCTTGTTTACAATTCATCCCCAATGCCTGGGAAGGTGCCTGGAATCTGCCAGTTCACAACTGTTTGAAAATACCAGGTGAAGAAGTGAATGCATGGTAGCTTCTGGACCTGTAGCTTTTTTTTAAATCCTCACCCGAGGATATGTTTTTGATTTTTAGAGAGAGACGAGAGGAGAGAGAAACATCAATGTGAAAGAGAAATATTGATCGGTTGCCTCCTGTACGTGCCCGGACTAGGGATTGAAACTGCAACCCACGTATGGGCCCTGATTAGGAATCAAACCCACAACCTTTTGGTGTACAGGATGATGCTCCAACCAACGAAGCTATCTGGTCCGGGCTGTACCTATAGCTTATTCAAGTGTTTATGCCCAGTTTATCCAAGTCAGTGAACAACAATTATTTGAATCAATGATCAACTCAGTAAATTGTATTATCTGTTTATACTCTACAAATATAGTCAAGTTGTAAAGAACTTGTATAACCTAATTTCCCAAAACTTATAAGGATCACAGACCTGGGAGAGTAGACCAAAGCATTGGGAATTGAGATTTTTAAGTATAACTTATTTTTAACTAGTAGTATCTTGAAAATATCGTACTATGCCATGAAAAACTGCTCTGATGTATGTCCAGCAGCTAAACAAAAGCCCATACATATTCATACATGTTCATTATTAAGTATGGAAAAATAAAATCATAGGTTATTCAGAGTAATTCAAGCCTTCACTTTAGTTTGCTTCCAGTATTGCTTTCTACTTATACTTGCGTTTTTAAAAATAATAATCAATTAGTCATAGTCAACATTTATGTGCAGAGACCATATGAGGCAGTATGGAGAAATGCAAAAGAAACAGCAGGGAGACAGATGGCTCCATGGAATATACATAATAACATGTCCTGCTCTGCTCTGCCTTACTTGGGCATTAAGCACTCAATCTGTAATGCTGTATATGCTTTTGCATAGGTGTAGGGTTTTCTTCCTCCGATTGGACCTGAAGTTCCTTGGCAACAAATACCTTGACTTTTAGTTAACTCCTTTTTATCACCATCTGTCCTTCGTTCTTACCGTATCACATCATACATTCATTTTTCAAATATTTACTGAGTGTCTGCTCTGTGTCAGTTACGCGGCTAGGCCCAGGATATACAGCAGAGAAAAAAGATGAAGTCCTGGCTTTACTGGAGCAATACTGAATGTGTATGTGGGAGGTGGGGTGGAGCAAAGATTAAACCGGTAGCCAAATAAATATAAAAATGTAGTTGGAAAGGGTGCTATTAAAAACACAACAAATTACGGGGTCAGAAACTGATAAGGTTATTTAAGATGAAATGGTAAGGAACATTTAAGCAAAAATACGAATATATTGAGGAAAGCATTAAACGATCTGAGAAGAATGTTTCAGGCAGAGAGAACCAAAGGAGAAAGGCTCTGAGGTGGTAAGGAGCCCAGTGAGTTCCCAGAACATCAGAAAAGAGTTGGAGCTAGAGCTAAGGGAGTGACGGAGGCAGCGAGGTATAGGATGGGTTAGAAAGGGCCAGATCATGTAAGGGCAACACAGTCACTGGTAAGAAGCTTCGATTTTATACTCACAGAATAAGAAGCTTATGGAATGTTTTGAGCAAGAAAGTAACAATCTGATTTGTCAGAAGATAAGTCTGGCTGCTCTGGAGCAAATGGGCTAGTGAGTTACAAAAATGGGAGCTGTGAGACCAGTTGCCGGACCAGGTAGTCCCCTGAAGTGGAGAGAAGTGGTCAGGATTGAACCTATTTTGCAAGTAGAGCCAGCAGATGTGACTTGCTAATAGTTTGCATGAGAGTTGTGAGGACATAAGAAGAATTGAGGACGACTTCTGGGTTATGGGTCTGTAAAGGGGTGAATGGCGATGCCGTTATGAGATGTGGAAGACTGGGGAGAAGCGTGACATGGCGCTCCTAACAGCAGATGCTTCAGAAATGGTAATTTGGTAACTGAAAAACAGAAAAGTACAAATTAATACATTGCAAGCTGTTTACATAAGCGATAATAAGTACATAGCCTCAAAGTCCAATTCTGTAGCATTTTAGAAAGAAGCAATAGTAATCATAGCAAGAACTAGGAGAAAATAACATTCTGAGAAAAAAATCACCTTTAGAAAGTATAACTGAAAATTGTTTCAGACAACCATAGGACGTTATCTTCAAATTTCATAAATCCTAACAGCTCTTATATTGATCTAGATTAGTTTGAAGTTCTTTGTTGAATAATCAGCAATGGTTAAGTTCATTTATCTCTCACTTACTTAGCAGAAGACATTTCTGTTTAGTATTAGAAGAATTTCCTACCTCTAGATACTCATGTTTTCAGAGAAGTTAAATCATCAGCCAAGCTAAATCATCTTTATTAATTGTCACGACAGCAATCAGTTGAGAACTTTCAACTTGACCTCTATGTAGGACTCCGAACAGATAAAGATTAGTTGCTATGGTATCTTAATAACGTAAATATCCATTCCATCAAGCCTTGATTTTGAAATTCATCTCAGAGTTTAATAGTGAAGTACCAGTTCCTTAATTGGTGAGGTTTGATTAATATGTCCTTTCTTACATCCACATGGCCCATTTGCTGTAGGTTAAATTTATTTCATTTTTCAAGTTACTACAGTTTGGGGATTTCTGCTTTCCTCTCGTCTCTGATATAAAGTATCACACCTAGGCAATCTGCACTAATCTATTTTTAGCAATATTCTAGCCGCTTAGATTTAAGACTTTAGACATTTAACAAAGCATTTTTGTGTGAGTATATTTGAAGAATAGACACTGGGGCAAGAAGCAGCATTTCATTTGCACACATTTTTTTTTAGGAAGGGGGAGGGGTTTTTTTTCTGTTTATTACCTAAGATTTGAAACTTTTGCCACCACACTGCTCAGTAAACCCTAAGGATAGTTTTCAATTGGTCCAAGTTACAATAATCTTGTGAAGTTTTACTGCTGAGTTTCATGTTATTGTAAATGAAAAAGATTCTACTCACAGTCCAAATACCAAATGCAACTTCACACGGGGTCAGGTAGCATCAATGTGCCACAGGCTTTTATCATAAATCAAATACGCTGGAACCAACTTGGAGAGCTGACTTCCAAAGTTTCCATGTGATGTACTGTGCCTGTTTCTTTTTTCCTTTTAACACAGAGATGTAAATCCTACACCAATCTAAACACTCAGGGACCATATTTTCCTCCCTAGAACAAAACTAAGTTAATGGCGATTCAAAAGGTACTACCATTGGCAGGGAGTGGGGACTCCTAATAGATAGGCAGAGGCATACTTATTCCCTGGACATTTAATAGGATTTGCCAATTCTACACCACATCTGTTCCCACAAGGCTCCTGCCCCACATTGTGCCTTATATTTGCTTTCATCTTATTTCTAGTAAAGGGTTGCTTCCTTTTCTGTAACGACTGTCTGGCCATTTCACATGTAACTTGTGTAATCATGTACATAGGCTATCAAGAAGCATTAGTTGCATCAGTAAGAAACGTTAAAAGTAATTCTTTTCATTCTTTTCCTATAAAATCAGCATTCCTCTTCTGCTGGGATTATCTCACCCTTTGAAGACTGTCTATTTAATATTCTCTTTTCAAAATATGTCCAACTGATGGCATGTTTCTTTAGCCCTGTTTAAAAAAAAAAAAAAGAAGAATCCAAAGCTGCCATGAAGCATTGATTACTGTGTTCACCACATGGTGCTATAAAAGTGAGGAGCCCTTGACCTTGACATTGAATTCTGAGTTAGATAACCAGTGCGAGTAAATAAGAAAATAAAATGTAGGAAAAAAGTACAGAACTATAGGAAAACATTTAAATTCTAGAGGCCGGTTACACAAAAATTTGTGCACTTGTGGGGGTCCTTCAGCCCAGCCTGTCCCCCTCACAGTCTAGGACCCCTTGGGGGATGACCACAAGCCTGGCTTGTGGCTGAGCAGAGCTCCCCCACGTGGGAGCACACTGATCACCAGGGGGCAGCTCCTGCATTGAGTGTCTTCCCCAGGTGGTCAGTGTATGTCATAGTGACCAGTCATTCCCAGTCGTTCTGCTGTTAGGGTCAATTTGCATATTACCCTATTATTACATAGGATAGAGGCCTGGTGCATGGCGGGGGGAGGGAGGGTGCTGGTTTGCCCTGAATGGTGTCCCGGATGAGGGTGGGGGTCCCACTGGGGTGCCTGGCCAGCCTGAGTGAAGGGTTGAGGGCCATTTTCAGACTGGCCACACCCCCTTCAGGGTGGGGGTCCCTGCTGGAGTGCCTTGCCAGCCTGGTGAGGGGCTGAGGGCTGTTTGCAGGCTGGCCTCAGCCCCTTCAGGGTGGGGGTCCTGCTGGGGTGCCTGGCCAGCCTGGGTGAGGGGCTGATGGCTGTTTGCAGGCTGGCCTCGGCCCCTAGATACCCCAGCTCCCAGTGGAGGCTGGCTGGAAGTAGGTATCTGGGATTTATTTATCTTCTATAATTGAAACTTTGTTGCCTTGAGCAGAGGCCACAGCCAGCCAGAGCAGGCAGGAAGCTTGGTTTCCTCCATTGCTGGGGCAACCAAGCCTCCTGCTTGCTCCAGCTCCATGGCTGCTGGCCGCCATCTTGGTTGGGTTAATTTGCATATAGTCGCTCTAATTGGCTGGTGGGCATGGCTTGGGGCATAGCAGAGGTGCCATCAATTTGCATGTTTCTCTTTTATTAGATTAGATGTATCTAACTAGAAAATATATAAACCAACTAAGAAACTCCTAGAAATAGAAAGTAAATTCAGTAAGCTGGATAATTAAACCAAAAAGGTAATATGTTTCCAAAACTAGAAAATGTAAAGCCAAAATATTTCACATAGAATAGTAACAGTAAATGTAAAAGAACTACAGAGGAAATTAACTTCACAATAAAGTAGATCATTTATTTCAAAAAAAATTATAAAATTTTACTCAGAAGCATAGGCGCAAAATATACATGTAAAAAACAGGCAGATTATGAGAGGGAAAGGAATACCTTTAGAGAGATACAAATTCTCCCCCAAATTAAGCTATAGATTTGTTTCAATTTCAATAAGAATACCATTTTTTAGTAAATTAATAAAAATTATGCTAAAGTTCCCCAGATATCCCGGAAAAATAGTGAAAAATAATAACAATGAGGGAGGACTTGTTCTATCAGATTTTAAAATGTAGTCTAAATTTATCATAATTAAGAAAGGGTGGTACTTTCAAACTAAAAATGAGTAACAAATATGTAAAAATCAGTAAATAAAAATAAAGATGTATTTCAAGTTGACACAGGAAAGATGAACAATTTAATAAATGGAGTGAGCAATGTGTAAAGAAATCAGGTAGATTCCTGCTTCATCCTTAACCTAAAATAAGTTGGAAATAAATAAAAAATTAAAGTTAAGAGTAAAACCATAAGATTGCTATAAGCATATAAAGATAATATTTATATACTTGATATAATAGATTACATACTTATATTTTATATTACATTAAACTGTACATGCAAAAATAAAATTATGCCATAAAAAGCAATAATCATAAAAGAAAAGTATATTTGACCTCACTTAAATTTAAACATGAATTAGATACCCATTAAAAATGACAGTGTTGATATATATGCAAGCAAAGATTATGTGCATCGATAGCATGATGTCATTTGGGGGAAAAAATCAATAAATATATGTTGGAATAACATGACTATATTATACAATTATAAAGTTGGATAGTCAGAAACATAATGTGTTTTTTTTTCCTTGAACCCATTTCATTTTCTAATTCTGAATCTCCACCTAGCCAACCTTATATCAGACAATTTAATTTTTGTATTATAATTTTGCACCATCCAGTGATGTAACATTCAACTTAGATTGTGTAAATCAGTTACAATTTGGTTTGACAGTGCAACCTCCCTGCCTATCTGTAAATGGGGAGAGGTTCTGAAGAGAAGTGACAATCTACTTCCTACGCTGTAGTCCACCGCTGTGTCATTACATTCCGTTGTCTCTCAGTCAAGTCCAGTGGGACTCAGGCAGAATCCACATATGGCTGCAAACAGCAACCTGGAAAGGTGATATCTCAGAGATGCAGCTCCTCTCTTCTTCTCTTGCCCTTCCAGCTTGCCCATCAGCTGCCCCTCCCAGGTTAGTCATGAAGGTCACATTTAGCCATTGTCATGAGCAACTCCCTGTCCTTTCACTCTTGGATCAGGTAAGATACCTGGAGACCTGGGGCTATTGGAGGACCCTGGCATGTCTAAATGAACTATGTGCCCATCTCCTTTGCTTTACCAATGCAGGATGGTGTGAGGCACATCTACTTAACTGTCATTTTTAAACTTCAACCAGAAGACAGAGCATCCATCTCCTTTTCTCAGGTATCTGCATACTCCCTGGGGGCTTTTTATGTTTCTGTCCTGCTTTTCCATTTGGCATTGAGCACAAGAGGTGGAATGGGGGGAAAGGACTGCCCCAAGCTAGTTTCCCCCCTCTCTTCTTCATCTAAAACTCTATGACACTTTCTCTACACTCAAGGGTTCAAAGGCCTTTATTATGAGAAGGAGAGTGAAAAAGAACTTCTCAGCTCTTTACATCAACAGACATGCTCGGTCTCAGAAGCCCCTTCCTGTTCCATAAGAACTCATGACCCAGACAGTATACAGCCAGGAGGAACAGAAGAGATTAGTAAATGTTGTTTGATATTGAAAGTTGTTATAATACATTATGATTTCAAATTTCACGCTTCTACACATATATCTATATAATAAAAGCCTAAGTGACCAGAATGACTGGTCGCTATGATGCATACTGACCACCAGGGGGTAGATGCTAAACGCAAGAGCTGCCCCCTGGTGCTCAGTGCACTCCCATAGGGGGAGCACTGCTCAGCCAGAAGCCAGGCTCACGTCTGGTGAGCACAGTGGCTGTGGCAGAGGCCTCTCCCACCTCTGTGGCATTGCTAAAGATCAGCGAGCAGGCGGGCAGTAAGGAGAGAGCATCCCCCAACGGGTCCTGGACTGTGAGAAGGTGCAGGCCAGGCTGAGGTACACCCCCTCCCCCATGCCTGAATTTCATGCACTGGGCCTCTAGTCTGTAAACTAGTATATACACAACATATTGCCAACTACTGGACTCTGGTTTAGCAACCTCTGTACCTGAGTTCTGGCTAAGACAGAATTTAGAGACAAGACTCAAATACAAGCAAAAGTTTATTTAGAAAGTAATAGCGGTAGAAGTGAGCCTTGGAAAAAGTGAGCCAACTGGGCTGCGTGGGCTCAGGAAACAGGTTCCAGAGGCAAAAGGGCCCTTGGAGCTTAGGAAAAATAAAGGCAGAGAGAGAGAGAAAGGACTTCTTCGGGGAAAAAGGGGGTGGGAAAGGCACAGGCTCAAGACAGAGAAAGAGCACACTGAGTCCTTTGTATTGAGGGTTTTTATCTGGAGAGCTCAGGGAAGAAACTTAATAAAATACTCATCAGCTTTCCAGGTGTGTCCCCTCAGGGTTGTGCTCTCTACTGATTGTGTGTGTTGGGGGGTGGGGGTTGGAGTCGTCACTAGTCATCATAGTTGGTCCTCATGTCAGCCATGGCATCACCCCGCCTGGCCTTGCTGCTTTTCTGGCCCTGGAGCTGAAACACAACTGAGGCCTAGATATGATCTCTAGTTTGACCAATTTGCCAGAACATCATTGTCCTGAGGGCTTAATGCTTAAGGGAGTGGTCATGCAAGGGCTTGTTCCTCCTCTAAGGCAGTCTAACATCTGACTAGCAACATGCCAGGGAAGGAAGGGTTACCCTGGGGCTTTCCTTACAATTGTCTGTTGTTAGGCACCCAGGGCTTTTCACACTGGTGACCTTCACATGTCTAACTGCCTACTATATCAGATGCAGTTATAGATATAGACATTAGAGAAATTATGATGATAGATAGAGAGATAGATAGATAGAAATTAGCTTGCAGTCGATATATAAGTAATTATTAATAATAGTTGAGAAGTGTTTCACAATTTTCCAGCACACATTACATTCATAGATATACATTAAAAACATGTTTAGCCGAAACCAGTTTGGCTCAGTGGATAGAGCCTCGGCCTGCAGACTCACGGGTCCCAGGTTCGATTCCGGTCAAGGGCATGTACCTTGGTTGTGGGCATATCCCCAGTAGGAGGTGTGCAGGAGGCAGCTGATGGATGTTTCTCTCATTGATGTTTCTAACTCCCTATCTCTCTCCCTTCCTCTCTGTAAAAAATCAATAAAATATATTTTTTTAAAAAAACATGTTTAAATGTGATTTTTCTAAATTCACAGCTGTCCAACCAATCTTCTAACTCACCTTATAACAATTTATGTTTCAAAAGTTATTGAGACAACTACTGAATCATGTAGGCTCACCACATTTATAAGTGTGACTCAAGCCTGGACTTGAAAAAAAATCTTTCTAGGAGAACAACAGACTACATCAGAATTAGTACAATTATCTGTTTCATTAGGCAAAGTCAAAAGAATCCATAAAGTAAAATCCTACTTAACTCTTCCCGATATTAAAGCCAGTGGACAGTTAAGCAGGGTTGTGAGGTATTATCTTTCTAACTCCCACCATGTGCTACAATCAAAACCTCTTCAGATCATTGTGATATATGGCAGCATAAAATATGCATATTTTTTCAATATAAACTAAATTTTATTTCTTTATAAATGCTTATCAATTCAGAATAGTACTAGGGACATCTTCTTTTAAAAGTGTGCTAATTATAAATCTTATTTTCCCCAACAATAAGGAAAAAATATGATTAACTTACCATATTAACCACAAACCCAAAGCTACAAATATTAAAGGCAGCTATATTAAGTGAATGGTAACATTGAGATAAGCTAATCATAACTCAGAAATCTCAAGACCTACCATGGATTGCTGATTTAGCACAGGGATAACTTTCCTGTCATGTTTCAAGAATCATCATATTTTATAATTGAATAATTTGATTTCTTTACCAGGATTGCATCTTGGAATAAGCAGTGATGTCAGAAATTGGTCCAATCTCTTACAATTTCAAATCTCTAACCTTAAGTCTCCCAAGGGACATTAGTTAAAAGAAAAAGGGGGAAGCCAGAAACAGCGCAATATTCTGACTTTCGGAAACTTCAAGTTTACAAGTGATGGAGAAAATTCTAGATAAAGAAGTTGAGGCCAGGAATAGAGTACAAAGGCAAGGAAATCACTCAGAACCCAAGGCTCCTGCAGAGCCAGACCTCAAGATATTCAAGAATTAAAGCTTCCCTCCTGCAACCCCAATCCACTCTGCCCTGATCCCACTGCCAGAATGTAAGCAGAAAACGTAATGTGACTTGGTTACACATTTATTCTTTGCCCTCTGTGATATAATCTCTTACAGCTTCTACAGCCTCAGGGGGCATATTATGGAGTATGTTTCAGTTACATTCCATTAGTCTAATAACAGGGCAAATCTTGTGTGTGTTTTGATTTTAATAATCCCTCTGTCCATATAGCATTTTAGCAAAGCACCTCAAAATATATTGTTAGTGCCATGTGATCCTCACAACAATTTGGGCCAAGTATCAGAGTTCAATATAATAAATAAAAACACTTTACGGTGTGTTAAGAGAAATGAGTTCAGTACAAGTCATTAGATGCTTGCAAAATGATTACAAGTCTGGAAGGAGCCAGCTCCGGGCTGGGCCTCCAGGAATGACCCTGAACACCAAATGCCATAACACCAGGAGGGCTACTGATTCCGTTAGCAGCAGAAAGTAAGAATCAGAGGCCACCACTGGGGCTGTGCAGTAGAGAACGTTCCGCTATGCCTGTGACCTGAGCGTGGGAAAGCATCTGTTCCTGTCACCTTCGCTGCCAGCTAGAGCTGGATGCTGGAGCACTGCTGGAGAAACCCACATCTGTGCAACCTGTTTTCTGAGAGAAAGAAAAAAACACACAAAGCTGCAGGGAGATGGCTTCCACTGATGTTGTTGTCACAACCTGGTTATTATTTAAAAGGAAAGGAGAAAAGGGAAGACTATATATAGACATGCTTTTTATACAGCTTTGCCAAAAGCTGCATTTAATTCTAAGTTTCCCACTAATTGATGGGGGAAGGGACTGGACAAAGGCAGTTTAAGCACATTCCCAGTAAGGTTTGAATGACATGGAAAGGTGCCTACCTATCTGCCAGTCACAGCAGTGGGTTTCCCACTAATTGATGGGGGAAGGGACTGGAAAAAGGCAGTTTAAGCATATTCCCCAGTAAAGTTTGAATGACAGGGGAAGGTGCCTACCTGTCTGCCAGTCATAGCAGTGGCCAGGGTGGGCGTGGCCACTGCAAGCACGAAAAAACTAAATATTTAAACTTCCAAAGGCCACTGCAAGCACGAAAAAACTAAATATTTAACTTCCAGAGGGAGTTCCTCTCTCTCTCTCTCTCTCTCTCTCTCTCTCACACACACACACACACACACACACACATACACACAGGCTGGGCTTTCTTGGGACTCTTGCTGCAGGGGGAGACCCTCCCTTGTGCCCAGGTGCCTCATGGCCATGCAGGGCTCCACACATGGACTTTAATTGGCTTGGATTGGATGCTGAACCACACCCGGCTGCGACAAAGAATGGAAACCTTGGACACATGGCCCTCTTTCTGGCTCTGCTGAAACCCCAGCTGCACCTTTTCCAGGACTGGCTTAAGGGGCAGGAGACTCTGGAACCTGAGAAATGTAACTTCACGCCAATAAAACATTCTTTGCACCTCCTCCTGTGCAAGTCTTAGAAAATTCATTTTCTGAAGATATCACAAGGACTTCATTCCCACTTGTGTCTGCGAAATCTGGCCCATTAATTCCTCCTGCATCACCATGCTACCTCCATTTTATAAATCTTGAATAAATACTTCTAAATGATAGTATCTACTTTGCTTCCAAACATTAGCTGCAAGGGAACCTGGGAAACATGGATTTTTAGCTTTCCAGCCCTTGCAGGACAAGACAGGGTTAGAAATGGATGCTGAGACCTAGCCAACATGGCTCAGTGATTGAGTGTCAATCTATGAACTAGGAGGTCATGGTTTGATACCTGATCAGGGCACATGCCCAGGTTATGGGCTCCCCAGTTTGTGCAGGAGGCAGCCAATCAATGATTCTCTCTCATTGATGTTTCTATCTTTCTCCCTCTCCCTCTCTGAAATCAATAAGGATATATTTTTTTAAAAAAAGAAAAAGAAATGGATGCTGAGCACAGACAACCAGAGGCACCACAGGCAGAGGCTGGTACTTTGACTTTGCAGAAGAGGAAATGAAATTCAGAAAAATTAAGGGATTTGTACACTGCTTCAATGTTAAATAAATTGAATCCCCAGGGATAGAACCTAGGTGTTTCTAGACCACATCCAGTGTACTTTCCATTTTACCATTCTATACTGATGATAAGGATTATTAAAGTAGAAAATAAATAAGTGTTCATACTCCATAAGGAAAATAACATTTCCTGACATTTATTTGCTCATCTATCAGGACATTATTATGTTTCAAAGAGGTCAACTTAGGAAGGATATCTAGATACAGAGCACTCTTCTCAATGGATGTCAGGCAGTTTGATATAGTTTAGGGTGAAGCAAGCTTGCAAGTTGTGAGCTCTTGTTTTCCTCCAAAAATTCAAAAATTACTAAAAACCTAGAGACAGAAAAGGGCATCTAAAAAGACATAATTCATGTTTATTATTTTTATTCCCCAATAAAATTAAAAGCATATTTACAAAAACATGTAAAATTTCAAAGAGTAAAAGAAAAACATATTTATGATATCTGAATTAAACTCAGAATTGCTATTTGAGCCAAAGATAATATAAATGTAAGTCAAATAAACACTGGTGAAATTATCTCTTTTTTCTTTTAATATATTTTATTGGTTTTTTACAGAGAGGAAGGGAGAGAGATAGAGAGTTAGAAACATCGATGAGAGAGAAACACCGATCAACTGCCTCCTGCACATCTCCTACTGGGGATGTACCCACAACCCAGGTACATGCCCTTGTCCGGAATCAAACCTGGGACCTTTCAGTCCGCAGGCCGACGCTCTATCCACTGAGCCAAACCGGTTTTGGCGAAATTATCTCTTAAAGAGATACTAGCCTTAAAAATGTAACTATAAAGCTACATGATGTAATTTGACTCTCTTATCAATTTTCATCTCCTTTTTAGTGATTGGTTCTTTTTTAAAAAGGAATTATTTTTCATATCTTCACTTGTAGATCTTAATTTAATCAAATGTGAAATTTTAGGTGTATTTTTAGCAGACCCAAACTCATCTCAAATTCACTAGTAGACATAAAGAAAATGGTTTTGGTGTCACTTTACAAATCTTCCAGGTAGCATTCAGTGCTCGTTTTTGTGACTACCTCTTTAAAGGGAAGCACTTTGGAAGAGGTCTCCTGAGAGCACTTATAATAAATCTTTCCTGCTTTCTTTTAAGCAGGAAAGAAAAATCTACTTAAGACAATGCTTTAAGGCAAAATGTTACCTGACTTCAGATTCAAACTTTTCACTTATTAGGGACGAAGTTAAAGTCCTCAGGGGGCACATCCCCAGTGGGGAGTGTGCAGGAGGCAGCTGATGGCAGGAGGCCACTGATCAATAGTTCTAACTCTCTATCCCTCTCCCTTCCTCTCTGTAAAAAATCAACAAAATATCTTTAAAAAAAAAAAGATGATGAAGGTTTTAGGTATTGACTCCCTACTATATGCCAGCCATGTTAGATACTTTACATATAGGGTGTCCCCAAAAAGTATACACACGCTTTGAATTATTACAAAGGCAGTATTTATTAAATGCATATCATTTTCAAAATGGAGCTATCAGCCATTAAAGTATATACACATAATTTGGGACACCCTGTGTACTATCTCCCTTAATCTTCAAAACATTACTATAAGCATTAATAATCAGATTACAGAAAGCAAACCAAGGCTCCTGGGAGCTAAAAATGTGCCCAATGTCGCACAGCTAGTAAGCACAGGAAGCAAGATTCAAACCCTGGTCAATGGGCTTTAAAGTTTTGTTGCCGACCCTGGTAGGATAGCAATGAGAAATCCAGTAACTCAAGTAAAGGCTACTTTCTATTTAAAGGAGCTGCTCAAATAGAGATAGTCTGAGGCAAGCAATGCAGATTGACACAATGACCAAAAACCTACACTGTGTAAAACTGCAACACCACAGAAAAAGCTTTGCAATTTTACCTGAATGTCTATGGCAATCAATGTAAAGGTTGTTCAAGTTCAGCAAACTTGCCTCTAGCAAAACACAGATAAATTTGTTCTGCTTATGGGAATGGAAGGCGAGTAGAGATTCTTTTTTTTTCTCATTTGCACATCTCCCCAGTGTTTGAATGTTCACCTTCACAGAGTTAAGAGATGCATCAGAGAAAGGGGATGTGCTGCTATGAATAAACAAGTCATTCTTGACATGACAATCAACACACCCTCTGCTCATCTATGTACCTTTTTTTTTTTCTTAAGAAAAGATTGTTACTGATACAGGAGCTCATTTCTAGTTATTTCTTGTGCCCAAGGGATTTAGTCATTATACTTTTTTTTATGACTATTCGGATAAAAATTCATTTTCCAGTTATAAGGGAGTCAAAAGCCAGTGAATCTATTTCAGTTTGTTGTTTCTGCTGTTTATGGGGAAGGTGAATATTTTTGACTAGTCAAGTTCTTAAACTTCTATTTAATTGTGTATTTTTTTCCTTTCTAGCATTATTTCTTCCACCAAATGTCTGCAATTTATTGTGACCCAGTCATTCAAAATCAGATGTGAAGTCAGAAGCATTGTAACTAAATTGTGTGGGAAGAAATACCCAGGGCTGTGATTAGTCTTCAAGAAACATTTAGCTTTTCTGATGCCACATCACATTATAATTTCATTTTGCTTCCAAGTAATGCTCACCTTAATTTTCTTTGACTTCACTACTCTAACAGGTTACCTTGGTTCAGACGCAGAAGCACTAAGCAACAAGCTTTCTGGAAGCTTTCAGATGTCAGGACTCTGTACAATCACCTTAACCAAGGATTCTTAAGGACATTGGAAGAGTTTCTGCCTTATCTCCTGATTTGCCTGGGGACCATGGAGTCCCAGAGAAATGAATTTCTGACATACTGAGGTGGATGTGCTAGCGAAAGGGGTTGTTAGGGTGACATAATGAGACTGAAAAAAAAATGTATTCTCTACCTAGAGCAATACTAAAAGGGAATCGTTTTTCTGAATATAGTAGGAGACAGTCCTTGAAGTCACAACTATTGCATAGACAGCTCCTACCATCACCACTACCACCACCATCTCTGCCCTTGTACCACCATGCTAATTATTCCCTATTTGCTGTTTTCCATTCTCCCTAGACCTAGATCCATTCTCTGCCGTGTTCTACGTGTGCCAGAAAGGCTGATTCTTGCAAACTACATTGCCTGGGCCAATGGGAAATCCAGTAGGAAATTAGGAAGAGAAAACCCCCGTCGGTGTGGCACAGTGGTTGAGCATAGACCTATGAACCAGAAGATTCAAGGTTTGATTCCCAGTCAGGTCACATGCCCAGGTTGCGGGCTTGATCCCCAGTGTAGGGCATGCAGGAGGCAGCGGATTGGTGTTTCTCTCTGTGTGTCCCTCTCCCTTCCTCCCTGAAATCAAGAGAGAGAGAGAGAGAGAGAGAGAGATATCGAGATCAGGGTTATTCTTGGCTGTCATTCCTG
>NW_006383010.1:1833968-1865342 GCF_000327345.1 Myotis davidii | reverse complement strand
AATCTAGGATTCTAACAGTGACTGCAACTGGCCAGGCAAACCCTCTTCCGGGGATTTTGCTCTCGCAGTGCTTTGGGGAACTGCTCTTCCCCTCCAGGTTTAGGGATGGTAACACCTTTCCATGTTGCTAGTCTGAAGTACCTCAGCTTCTCTTGTTTGTTACCTTACTCAGTGGCACACATCCCTGATGAGTACTTTCATTAAATCCTCCTCGGAATTCCATCAGTGTGCCTTCTGTCTCTTGCTGGGCCCCTGGCTGATACAGTAATTGGTTCCAGGAGTAGCCTCAAAAACAGACCTTCAGACTGAAATTCTAGTATTGATTTCACACATATTACTTTATAACATACAGATGACTTGCTACTCAGGTGGGAGAAGGTGGGAGGATAACCAGTGGAGGGCAAGATTGGGGGAGACTAAGTATCTGTGTCATTTAATGATGATGATGATAAAGATGATAGGCTCCTTCTCACTCTACTGGGGAGCTCACAAAAATAAAAAATAGAAGCTTAGGGCCTTGAATTTTCAACTCAAGATATGATGGAAAACTGAAAGGGTTCTAATCCGCTTTAACCTGATGGCATAGGTTGCAGAGCTGCAATACTGATTAAATCTCTACATTCAGTGGGCTTTGAGAGTTCAGGTAAAATTAGGATTAGTAGTTCACCTCACGTCTCAGGGTCCCACACTTTTGCAACCAGGGTTTTACCTGTAATTTGAGAGGCTTGTAATAATGAGGCAGTGCTTGAAAAAAGTGGAACCCTGAGACTTGAGATGAGGTCCTTCACTTGAACTCTGAAAGCCATCTGAATTTTCTTCGCTTGTTCAAGCAGTCCCTCCAGCCTGTCTGAGAAAACTACTTTCAATAGCTTCATCTGGAGCACTTGCCTAGCAAGGACATACCCACTCTCCTCAAGGTTAACCATCCTTCATTTCTTCCACAGCCAGAAGAAGAGTTTCAGAATATTCTCAAAGATAAGATAGATTCTACACCAAAGGGGTGACAGGACATGGTCAGTTTTTATAGTCAGAGAATGGAAGAAAGGGCAAAGATGTGTAGAAATCGATTCTAAAGGAGCTAGGCCAAGGAGATAAAAACATGAGGTTGGCTGAAGATGAATTTATCAATGGGAAAGCTTGCCTAAGAGTCTACCGTAGATACACTAAGTCTGCTGAAACACTGGGATAGGCTCTAACAGCTTGCTGGAAGTCTGGACTCAACAGTCACCTACAGAAATTAGATAGAAATGCCAGGACTTCTCTGCAACAAACATGAAAGAAATCAAAGGCGAAGCGAACTGGGAATCCTGGAGTGGACTTAGTTTGCGTAATCTGCCCTTCTCATACCTTCTGGAGGCTTCAGAGGACTCCTTTATTCCCCATTGTAATAAAAATAGTTAGATCCAGAGACAGAGAAACATTGATGAGATCATCAACCTCAGAGGGAAGGCAGGGGAGGGTGGGGGGAACGGGGAGAGATCAACCAAAGGGCTTGTATGCATGCCTATAAGCATAACCAAAGGACACAGACCCAAGCGGGGTGAGGGCATGAGTGGGGAGGTGGGGGGGACCATTGGGGGATAAGGACACATATATAACACCTTAATCAATAAAGAAAAAAAAAGAATACTTGGGCAGTGAGCACCAGTATCCTAAAAAAGTACCGTGTGGTTGTCCTCTGTAGGCCAGAGATGTTAATGAAGTAGTGAGCTCCCTAATCTCAAGGAGAATGGTGGGGCCTTAGAGTGGTAGAGACCAGGAGGCAGAGCTCTGGGATGAGGTTGGCACAATCACTGCAATAAGCCACAAAGACAGATGGAACCCTACGTGTTTTGATCAACATGGTTATGTGATTGTGGCTAATATTCTTTGTGAGCGTTTTAGGAATGAAATACTTTGTCAGCCTTCTAAGATATTACTTAGTCTACATTATCCGACAAATTCTTTCTCTGGTAGGCAATTCCTGAATCAAAGTGCTTTAGTGGGAACTCATGGCCTCAGTACTGCCCAGTTCACAAACCTTTTGAGATGGAGTCTAATTTCTTTTAAGGATTCACCATGAAATGTGGACACAAAAACATACTGTAAATCTTCCTCTGAATTTCCCTCCAGAAGATCCGTGGCCATTACACAGGGTGACAGTGAACAAGGAAAGAGAAATAACTGTATCACCTAAGAGTTATTAATTACCGGCCACAATTTAGCGCTAATCAGTGTGAGCACAAGGTCAGGAAACAAATGGAGTGTTGGCCCATCTCCACCTATCTCAACAGGCTTCTGGTGGTTATTTCTCCTGTTCCAGATTGTATACTTGGAATAATCACACTTTACAACTGAAACATCCTTACGTTGGTTCTCTGACCCATGCAGTAAACATTATTATGGTGGGAAGAGCCAAATAGAGCCCCTGGAATTTCTCCTGTCAAATAGTAATCATAAAGTAATACCCTGGAAAAAATGCAGAAATTTGTGTGGCTATCAAAGTTTGAAAGAGGCAGGACAGTCATCCCTGCCCCATCAGTTTGGCTGGAATAAAGGCCAAATGGATGCTTTACCGGTAGAATGGCCCTGAGTTGTTTGGTGCCACCAGCCACAGTGGCTGATCCAGATGTCAAGCCCTTACTGGAGCTAACCAACACAGCTGCTGGTTCTTGGAGTGTAGTGATCAATCTAGAAAGCAGTTTGTTTTGTTGGTGGTTTGTTTTGTTGTGTGTGTGTGTGTGTTACCTGTTGTGAATTAGTAAAAACAATCAGGAGAAGTCCATCTTTATCTAAATAGTAATAAGAGAATTACACTTTGCCGAATCCGGTTTGGCTCAGTGGATAGAGCGTCGGCCTGCGGACTGAAAGGTCCCAGGTTCGATTCCGGTCAAGGGCATGTACCTGGGTTGCAGGCACATCCCCAGTAGGAGATGTGCAGGAGGCAGCTGGTCGATGTTTCTCTCTCATCGATGTTTCCAACTCTCTATCTCTCTCCCTTCCTCTCTGTAAAAAATCAATAAAATATATTTTAAAAAAAGAGAGAATTACACTTTAAGTTTCTTACCTCAGGATGACATCAGCTCTCCTGATCTCTGTCATAATATAATTCAGAAGAATCTCAACCATATTGAAATCTCAGAAAATATCACTCTGATCCATTAGATTGAGGACATTATACTAATTGGAACTGGTAAGCTAAAGGTCACAGCACCTACCATATATGTCTAACTAAAACCACGTGTGCTACTGAGTAGAACATAAACCCCACAAATTGCAAAAATTCTAGTAACCCATTGGTGTACAGCATGTGTGGATATCCCGTATAAAATGAACAACAATTAACTGCACCCTGAGCTTCCTACTGTGATGAACGATGCACCACATTTAATATAAGTCTTTTGTTTTGGAGGAAGTGTATATTCCATTTGGGAATACTGCTGTAAACCCATTTCCTAAGTAATCTACAGGATATGCATTTTAATTGTTGCCCAGAGAAAGGAAGGGCCAGGTTGCTGCACTTCAGCCTCATTTATGGCAGTCTGAAAGATGGTCCTAAAAGAAAATACTAGGGAATACTCCCATAAAGCTTTCCAGATGCCCGACAAATTTCATATTTGCTAGTGCACAGTCACATATGTGATTCAAAAAGGAAGGAAGGAATGGAGGGAGGAAGGGAGGGAGGAAGGAAGGAAAAGAGGACTCTCTTATTGGATGGTCCTATTTCTCTGGAGAACCCAGACTGATACGGAGACAAACTGTTAAGGTGAACTCATCTAGGACCACAAGGAAGTGGACCTATTTTTAGGCCTCCTCAGACATTTATTTCAAGAAAGCAGTAATTGCTCCCCAGATGTTGATTTCTGCTTTCAGTTGAAATGTATGTGGGGATTGGGGAAGGAGTTAAAGAAAAAGCACTATTTGTTTCTGTTTCTAACTTCCATGTGATGATCTCTCTTTCCACTTGTGCTACTGGCATCACTTTCCTGTAAGCCACAGTTGTATGCTGAACTGCAAATATAAAAATGATGTTTTGGATCCAATAACATGAGCTGTTTCACTGGAGCCAAGATGGATCTGGCCCCTGGAACCCCTATGATCACAGTGCACCATCTCTAGGAGAGCTGGCAGCTGCCCTGGCAGTGAGCGAACACAAATAGAAACTACTGAGCTTCCTATCTTCACAGCACAAGCTTGGCTCCCTGATAGTGTTCAAATCTGGAGAACTGCCCAACTGCCTCTTGGTTTTCAGAAGAAAAAAGAAAAGATTAAAATCTACTGAAAAAATTCAGGGACTGGGGGCTCCCTTTAACTCTTCAAACCAAAACAAATGTATTTAACCCTTAAGGTAGCCTACCACAGTGTATGTAATAAAGCACTCCAAATTAACAAAAATATGGCAGTAATGTTTCAGTATCATTTAGCAAAAAAGTCCTCATAGTGGGTTTACTAAAACAGTGACTGCTAATGTGCTTTTGCAACTTATTAAATACAGAAACAGAAGCCATGAACCCTTAATTCACAGCAGGAGCGTGGAACTGTTATGATGCAAGTTATTCTGAGTTAGATATGCGTAGACTAGAGATAGACTCTATTTTATGCTCCAACCTTTTGGATACAGGAAAAAAAACAATACAACTTGGCTTCAGCACAAAGGGCTGTACCACTGTTCTCATTGTGCAGGGTGGGGGGCAGAGGGAAGGGAGTGAGGTGGCGGTGGAATCAGAAAGTGGATCGTTGTTAGGCTCTGGGACAGCTAATTGTGCTCTCTCTCTCTCTCTCTGACTGATATGTCTCCCTCTATTTCTGTATTTTTGTGTATGTGTGTCTGTCTGACTGCTTTTGCCGCTATCCCTCATGCCACCAGGTCTTATCCTTGCTTCTGACTTCATGTCTATTATTTTCGCTCTGTGTTTGCCCAGATTTATCTACCCATTTACACATGAATCCCAGTTCTGACTTAAGATCCTTTATAAATTTAGCCCGGCCAGTGTAGCTCAATAGTTGAGCATCAACCCATGAATCAGGAGGTCACAGTTCAATGCCTGGATAGGGCACATGCCCAGGTTGTGGGCTCGATTCCTAGTAGGAGGCATGCAGGAGGCAGCCAATGGATATTTCTCTCTCATCCATGTTTCTATCTTTCTGTCCCCCTCCCTTCCTCTCTCTCTAAAATCAATAAACATTTTTTTAAAAAAGATCCTTTATAAATTTAAATGTCAACTAGGAATAGATCTGTGTCCCAATTCCAGATTGCTAGGAGAGAACCTAGTTGGCCAAACAGATCATTGATAGCAAGCTGTAGCTGGTTCTGATGAGTGTTACATGGATGACTGCCCATTCAGCTGAGGCTTAGAACACACCTTCTGAGAAGGACGTGTATATTACAGGAAATGTGTGTACTTACGTGACTTATTAAGGGCCCAAAACATCAGTTTTTCCTAGCAACTATTCATTAAGGCACTTGAAATATCCAGTTGATATTGACTTTAAGGCTAGTGTCCAAAACCAATCTAGGAAATTATACCATGAGACAAAAAAAAAAAAAGGCATTTAAAAATATAAAAAGAGCCCTTGACATCTCCATTCACAAGGGCTATTGTTCTGTTCTACCAACAGGCAGTCAGCTCTTGGAGACACCCACTGGAAGCACTTCAAAGGAGGACTGTGGTGGTTGCCAGAGGGAAAGGGGATGGAGGAGAAGGGTAAAGGAGGTCAAATGTATGGTGATGGTAGGAGACTTGACTTTGGATAGTGAAGACACAATACCACATGCAGATGATGTATTACAGAATTATACACTTGAAATATATATAATGGTATTAATGAATGTCACCCCAATAAATTTATTACATTTTTAAAGGAGTACCGAATATCAAGAGTTTGGATGGAGATCCCAGCCACCAAAGAATATGTCTTTTCCTGGCACCCTTTTCTAAGAAAGGAGCATGGGTAAGAATATCTTCTCCTAAAAAATTACCCATAACATTATATAAGTCTTCCAATATCACTGCCCTCTACAGTACTTTATCATACATATAAGTAGAAGCACTAAGGTTTTTTTAATCATAAAAAAATTTTTAAAGTGAAATTATATCCTCACAAATAATTTTAATGTTTATAGACACAGACAGGATGGGGTGTAAAGTTTGTGCACAAAATATATATGTAATATTAGAGGGAAGATGGGATTAAAATTAATATGTAGGAAAAGCATAAAGTTCAACCTAAGTTTTAACAAGGAGCTGAAAATTTGGAGATAATGGATGGGGCTATTCAAATGAGGTAACTCCTTTTGGAAAAGCTGGACTGAATCAACAAATAAAATGACACTGGGAGAAAAGGTCAAAATAATACATGCTACGAGTATTGGTAAGAGAAGGAAGAAAAGTTGGAATGGAGAGTGTAGAGGGAAATCAGGGATTTAATTTGGTAGCGAGCAAGGTGCTAAGGAGTGGAGTTTGCACAAAGCACTACCTGGAGTTTCTGAAGGGGCTCAAGAGACTAGACATTAAGTCAGCAAGTCTGGTAAATTAGTTTGGAAAAACATGCAGCATAAATTGAGTGATGGCATGCACAGGGATTATAACCTTGCCCTGTTATCGTCAGCATGGTGCTCTTCAGCACAGAAACACATCTAGTCAGCCCGGGACCTGCAGATCTACAGGGCGCATTCCTGTCTCCTCACCTTCCACAGCAGGCCTCACACATCGCCCTCACCCACCACTGGAATTCACCTCTTCTGGACATTGCCTTCCTGGTTCTGGAAAGAGACAGATTTTAGCTAAACAGGACACAGGAGCCACTCACTATATCTCATTCCCCCTGCCCTAAACAGAACTCTTCAGGCCTGTCAATATAGGGCAAAGCCAAGTGAGTCTCAATGTGTACAGGGATGAAAATGTAGAAGAGGCACCTTGAGGGTCAGAAGGAGGAGAGAGGATGTCACATAAAATAAATGAGATTGAGAGAGACAGAGAGAGAGAGAGAGAGAGAGAGAGAGAGAGAGAGAGAGAGTGAGAGAGAGGAAAGGATTAGGCACTGCTCAGAGGACACAGTGAAAAAAACAGACTTTGAGGATGACTTGAGGACAAATGAGAATCACGATGTCAAAAAAGAAATGGGAAGAATAAGAAGGACACGGGAGAAACACTTGAGAAGATAAAAAGAGAGTATGGGGTCAGAAAAGAAACGTTAATTTTTTAAAAACAGAAAATAATGGAGATACAAGGAAAACAACAGAAAAGCAAAGCAAGTGAGCTGAGGAAGAGAATAAGAGAAAACTCTGTATGGAGTGTGAGTCCTTTTGGCCATAGCTGGCCAAGGTCACTGTTACAGATCTACATTCCATCGGGATAATGAGAGAGAGAGAGAGAGAGAGAGAGAGAGAGAGAGAGAGAGAGAGAGAGAGAGAAGCATCCGCATAGAAACCTAGGATAAGGTTTTGAGTATTGGGTTTTTAGTTTCCCTTTGCTAATCAATTAAAAGAGCATCAAAATACTTGTTGTTTTTTAAAAAATTATGCAGTCATATAATTTGTTTGCATTTGGAAACTAACCACCTTTTGAAATACATGTCTTTAAGTGAATGAATAGTCTGTTCTTCCACATGTGACCAATAATTAGCCTATAAGCCCTAAGGCTGCATACCAGTGTAGCATAAATAATGCATTAATTTTCTAAGAGCAACAAATCAAAAGGACCTTAAAGGAATGAAAAATCTCATAGTGATATTAACCCAAGAGTCTTCTTCAACCTCTTCATCATTAATCTAAACACAATTACCAATGGCAGAGTGCTCCGTAGGAGCTATGGGAAAACAACATTTAGCCTGTGATCTTGTTCCCTCTGACAAAAGAAAAGTTTAATAAAGGAGGATGATAAAATTTTCTCAACAACCATATGCATTATTGATTATGTCATTTATCTCCTATCTAGAGTTAAGTGCTGTCTCAGATGGATTATATTCATGCGTTATGCTCTCAGTGTTGTGTCTTACATGTGATATTTGATGAGTCCTTCTGGGTACCTTTCAAGATTTATCTGTAAGAGATGGTACACTGATAACTTTTATTTCCCTATTATGTAACCAACAGTACAGCATCAATACTGAATAATCATTTAAAAGCTGAGAGCTGCATTTGCTCCAAAAGCCCAGCTGAAAGATAATCTACAAAATTGTTTACAAGATTCTTCCCACTCTGTTCTTATTTTATTGCTCAACAATTTAAAATAGGAGTTGAAAATATCTCAAAGAGTCCCTTGTGGATATGAAGATTAATAGGTTTCAGATTTTGTTGACGCGTATGTGTTCATCTTTTAGAAAATCCTTTCAGATAAGAACTTGATTGATTGGAGGTGTAACAGTCCATCATGTTCTCAGAGACTGTGACGCTCGGGGAGGTGGGTAGACAGGGCCAGAGAATCCTGGCAAACAAATGACACACCCTCCATGCTCCTGGGAAACTTTGATGTGATGGCTGCCATTTCTTCTGCTCAATCATTTTGGTATATGCTATGGACCAAATGGATGTTTCTCCCTCAGATTCACATATTAAAACCTAATGCTCAATATAAAGCTATTAGGAGGTGGGGGTCTTTGGGAGGTGTTTAGGTTATGAGGGTAGAGCTCTCATGAGTGGGATTAGTGTTCTAACAAAAGAGATCTTGATCTAAAGAAACCACATTTGTCGTATTTTTTCTAAAATATAATACCCTATCTATTTTTAAATGGAGGACTCCTATCATCACTTCACCATTTCTTGATAGACTATAACCATCAACTATTATGCCATGCATCAATACAATCAGTTTTCTTTTGGGTTTTGGGATCACTGCTCTTGTTGCCATGGCTCTACAACTGCCTTAACAGCTTTCTAGTTTGTTTGGTTTTTTCTAATTCCAATTAATCACGGGATGAGACACTGGAGAATAAGCTCATTAATTAACATGTAGATGTCAAATAAGGATGAATAAATCTGTGAGGGAAGTATTTGAATCAGTAAATATCTATTGATTTTACATATCATTTCCCTATACATGAACTTATATGATACCTAAAAAGCCTGTAGATAAGTATTAATAACATATGATATTATGGAAAAAGAAACTGAGATTGGAGAAATGAAATAACTTATCCAACATTACTTAGCTTTAAAATTGTAGCATGAAAGCTCAAACCCGCTTCTTCTTGCAAGTCAACTCTAAGTACCGTGTTAAAAGCAATTTCAGGATTTTTGTTTGTTTGTGTTTGTTTATTTGTTTGCTTACTTGTTTGCTCCTGACTGAGGAATTGCAATCCAGAACAAAGTTCCCTAAACGGGTTTCATTACGCACAAATGATACAAGATATGTGTTATCCAGTGAAAGAGGAAAACACTGGATCAAACAACTTGCTTTACTATAGGACTCCTCAGAGATTTTAATATGCTAGCATACTCCATAAATCTCAAAAAGTAGCAGTTCCATCAAAAAGTAATAGTTGGATCTTGAGATGACCCCGTGTAACGAATACCTCTTCAGACTTCCAAAGAACAAAGTGCAGAAAATAATGTCCTGGTCAGGGAGGTTGTTCGCCAGACCAGGTAGGTGAGGTCTGATAGTCTTGATCTTTGCATTCCCTTCTATTACCATCTGTTAATATAACAGAGGTTAAAATATAAATTCTGGGAAAGCTTGATGTTCATGTAAATGATTGTCTTTTGATAATATAGAATTACTTTTAATAAAAGGGATAGGTAAATCTTTCAGATGTAGTTTCAGAATACACCTAGAAGCTATGTCAATAACATTTAATCAGAAAACATTGATATAAATTGGAACCTCTTAGACTGAATTCAGAATTAAACCACACACCATGACAGACTACAGCACTGTTGTACCACAACCTCACCCTGAAAAACGATGCACTGTTCTTAGGTCTTTATGGTCTCCATAATACCCAAAATAATTCAATGATTTCCTACTTCACAAATTGCACATAAAATATTTGAGCAAATCCTTCAAACCTCAACAAATAATTTTTAAAGTAGCTAAATTTGTTTGTAGTTTATTAAAATGTTTCATGAAATAGCACCATCTACACTAATAAAAGAGAAACATGCAAATTGACCATCCCTCCACTATGCCCACCAGCCAATCAGAGTGATATGCAAATTAACCCAACAAAGATGGCAGTTAATTTGCATACACAGGTGCAGAGCAAAGACTGAAGACAGTGTAGAAGGAAGACAAGCACTGCAGAAAGGAGCGAAGCAGTGGAGAAGGGAACAGAACCAAGGCAGCGGAGATGGGAGCAGAGCTGAGGGAGCGGACGGGAGCGAAGCCCGCCTCGGTGGGCTTTGCCCACTTCTCTGCTTTGCTCCAGCCTCGGGAAGCCTTATTCTTGCAGGAATCTTCCTGCAATGGGCCTCTAGTCTACATATATAAAACCCTAATATGCAAATAGAGCGAATGGTGGAACAACCGATTGCTATGATGTGTGCTGACCACCAGGGGGTGCGCATGGAACACTGCGGGCATCAGCAGCAGGTGGCAGAGCATGGAACATGGTGGGCGCTGGCTGTGGCAGGATAGTGGAGCAGATGAGCGGGGATGCCAGACCAAGGTGGGGTGTCAGTTGCTGTCATCGGGGCGAGCCTCTGGTGGTTACTTTTTTGCTCCTGCATGCTGTGGTCCCACCTGGTACTCACACCTGCTGCCAGTGCCAGAGCCACCACTCATACCCTTTGGCAGTGCCTGGTCCCCATGACTTGGCACTGTCAGCAGGTGCAAGCCACTGCTGCTGGCCCTGATTGCCTTTGAGGGCTTCTCCACCTACCCCTGCTTCTGAGGGGCAATCTGGGCAGCAGCTGCCACTTGCACCCACTGATGGTGCTGGCCCCAGTCGCTCCCATCAGTGGGTGCAAGTGGGGCCAGAGCCATTAGCATGTACGAGCGGCGGCAACAGGAGTGATGCTACGAGCAGACCTGGGAACAGAGGCCGCAGCTGGAGAGGCAGGGTGGGGCATGGAGGATGGGCCAAGACCTGCCCCTGTGCCCACCACAGCCTTGCAATCCACAGTTCCTTTCAAGGTGCACTGGGCCCCTAGTTTTAGAATAATTACAGCGAAGGTCATTAGATATCCCACCAAATATAAGATTCTTTCCCAAAGCTGCCTCTTGATAAGGTTTTGCATCATGAAAATCCTCTTGGCAACATGTTGCATTAACATCTGTGAGTGAAAATTTTGCTAAGCATTTTATATTTATTACCTTATTTAATATTTAAAACAGCCCCATAAAGTAAGTACCTTTATTATTAAAATAATAAAATTGAAGTTAAGAGAGATTACTTAAATTTCCTAAGGAAGCAGAGCTAGGATTGAAAGTCAGGCTGCCTGATTACAAAGACTTTTATTTAACTCACCTTTCTCTGTGATACTCATATTCAGTTACTGCTTCATATACATATCTAAACATATCTAAAATCCTGATGTCCCAATTTAAATCATACAGAAGCCATATAAGGTTTAGAAAGAAGAATGTATTCTCAGTAAGATTCCTCTATTTTTACCTTAGCAAGCTTCTTACAACTAAAAAACATCCCTTCAATAGCTATGACCTATAACTAACCTCCCCTCTGCAATTGCAAGTCAAAAGACCATGGCATCTCATGATTTTTTCTTCTCTATTGACATTTCTGCTGTCTCATCAAGGCCTGTACAAATGGAACTTAAGTATAATTAAATAAAGTACAAGCTAAACCCCAAATAAAAACCAATGGAATATATATGAATGGCAAAGAAAGCCAGGTCTAAAACCCATGATAGCTTTACCAGATAACTAGTAGATACTCAACATGCAATTCTGGATTTAGTATAAATTAATTTTAATTCAAAAGTCAATAAAAGGGAGAAGGGCTCATAGGACGAATTTGGCTTTCAGTACAGAAAAAGTTGGAAGTGATCTAGAAGGGCATCCTCTCAATCAATGAAACCACAATTATTTATTGAACATTTACCACCACTACCACTAAACCACAATGTTTAGAATCCCAACCCTTGAATTATCAATTGGGGTTAAAGCATGACCAGAGAATGAATATGTGTAAGTATGAATATATATTACTTGGAGAGAGGATGGCAGTAATTACTCAGAAACTATTATAGTCGCAAGATATCTAATGCAGAGACCCAAGGGGATAGAATGAAGACAGGTAAATTGTGATTGATTCTGAAGAAGTCACATCAATGAAGTGAAGCCCTGTAGGACCAAAGATACACCAGAGCTGTGGAGCTACATTCCAGAAGCTCCATTTAGGAAAGGAGTAAAGGATAGTGCTGAGACAGAATACTGGGGCCGACACAGCGAGCTCACCTACAACTAATGAGAGCTTTTTTGTGCTCCATTTGTCCAGGTAAGTTGGTGACCCTTTACAATACAAAACACCTTCTGGCATTAGAAGCTGGGACCACCACAAATAGAATTACAATGCAACAACCATGGATTTTCCTGGTATCCTTCTCATCGCTATGAGTACTCATCTTCCAACAAAACATGCCCTTCATCTATGGTAGGATGATAAGTGTTTAACTGGTTCTCCAAGAGTTTATTACAAATACTAGTAGTACTGCTTTAAGACACCTAGCATGCAATTTACTAACAAAGGTAAAATACATAATAATCATATTGTAAATTCCATTCCAGAACTGCAGTGTGACTTGCTGTTTCTTATCAAATCCACTATCTTTTTTTTTTATTCTGTCCCCAAAAATAGTTCCACAAAATTGGACTATGTATAAATGCTTGATTATAATAGGATTCAAAAAGAAGTTGCTTGTGTCACTGACAAATGAGTATAGCTCTGACATAAATGTTGGTTGATATTTTCTTTTATATTATAGAATGAATCTAAAGTGAAGCTATGAGGATGTATGTCAGACTTCACTCAATTTTCAATGACATGAGCAAAAATTTCTTTGCTGAATCAAACAGTAGTTTTCAAATACTAGAATATTTTTTCAATTTTATGTGCTGTTCACAGTGTAGCAGCTATAGACATACACAATTTTAAATGTAACGTATGTTATTAATATTTTCTGCATGATTTTTAAGCCTAGACAATGAACAACACAATCATTTGTAGCATTTGTGATTTTCATAGTGTACTTCCATCATGATGGATTCCAAACCAACAAGGCAGATAGCACTGCACACTATTTCCACTATTCATATATCATAGATGTAAATAACATCCAAAGCATAGATAATAGTAAAATATAGTAAAATAATTAAGAAGTGACAAGTCTTAAACATTTATTATCTTTGTTTTTAACATAGTGTTCAATTATAAGTTTACATAAATTAATTTTTTAATAATGGCTATTTAACAAACAGCAAAATTGCTGTAAATTTAACAATTGGCTCTTGAGACCCAGAAGCCACTTTCTCAGGGGGAAAAAATAAAACGTCTCTGAAAGTATAAGGCAAATGAGACATTTATTTTTCTCTACGTTGGTGTTTTGCCCTTAAAAACATCAATTCCATGAAGAACTGTAAATGTTTGGAAGCACTGCTTTTGTGTTTATTTTAATACCTAATTCCATGCCTCCCTATTTCTAAGGGCTTATTCCTTATTCCTAACTAGTCCTCCAAACTGCCTCTTCCTCCTATAGCTCCGCTTCCAGCCACAGAGCTCCCAAACCACACTCCCAGCCCATCTCAGAACATCTGCTTTCAACCCAAGCCAAAAAAAAAATCTAAAAGCAAATAATAATAATTAATAATAATATACAACTTCCTATACAAATCAGAATCATTTTACATACAAGTGAATGTGAAAACTGCCTGACTTTCACAGAATTAGGTTCAGAAGTGAAAATGCCACCTGGTTACTTCCTTAGACCATGTGAGTCCTTGCTAGAAATTATTTATTATGCAATAAAAAAGAACAGGATGTCCTTTATAAAATATGTTTTTCTTAGGAACTCAAAATGTAAGCCTCTACCACTGACAAGGTGGCATTTTTAGATTAAGCTGTGAGGAATCTAGCATGATTTACAAATACAACAGTCCAAGAATAGCATCCTTCCTGCCATCCGTGATTGGCATCGTTATTATAGATTCTATTATATTCTTATCTCACCGTCCAACAAAGCTATTCATTCAGCAACTAAGCTCACGTCAAAGACAAGGCAGAGTCTACTTATTTTCAGAAAAAAAAAACTGCTTTTGAAAAACACAGTCTCATTGCTCAGACAGAACCAAGAGTGTACATGACACGGTACAAGGTGCTTCTGATAGAAGGTGGTAAGAAATGAAGTCGAAACAGAAGTACCAACTGAGAAGGTGTTTAATCTTCGAGGTGTGAGGTATTACATTCTAGCACTCTCTCCAACTGATACCAGCCATGAAGGGAAAAACTAGCTAAAACATAGGGGGAAAGTACACTTAGGCCCCTTTGATGTTTGTGTTGGCAAAGCACTTCAGCTTTCATTTCCAGTCTTTAATAAAAAAGCTGAAGTTTCTGGTTTATACATAAAGGAAGCTAAGAGATTGCTGAGTTGGGTCTATTGCACACACAAAGATGCAACCTTACTTCATTGTGTGCCTGGAAATATTCATCTCAACACATACCCACAGGCACACACACACAAACACACCCATGCGCACGCGCAGACACACACACACACACACACACACACACACACACACACACACCCCTTAGAGCTATCTTATAAGCAACTCCATAGGTGCTTTCAACAAGGCCTATACTTTTCAAATGGAAATCTAATGAAATCCTGCAAATGCATATATTCAAAATATTGAGGAAAGTAAAACAGCCCCTCTTTCGCCACAAGATAAAACTGAAGGTTATATGCATGACTGTGATGAGGACAATACAGGCCTCTCTGCCTGAGGAATGATCAATAAAACACACAACTGACTTTCAGCGGGTGAGGGGGGCAGACACAATAGCAGCAAACAAAGAAGGTCCTGTCAGTGATTCATGTACTTCCAACTGCCCTGGGCCTCCAAATCCATATGAACAGCAAGGGCTTGTCAGGGACTGTATGTGAGGTAGATAAATCTTAACATCAGAGAATCCAAGCCCCACATTCCATTCGTCTTCCTGATAAACCACACAGCCCAGGTCTGTAGAGAGCTAGTCCCTCTCCATCCCTCTTCTCACCAATGATGCACACATGTGCTTCCACACTCCTCTGGAACTGCTACCTCACACCATCCCTACTATGTGCTAATGGGGAAAACCTAGAAAGCATTCAAACCTATTTGTGTTTTTTAAGCACAAGTTTACCCAAGATAACTGAATAGAATTCCAGGAACTAAGAATTGGGACCAAAATCTGAGATCATCTAAACCAAATCCATCCAAAAAGGAATCCCCTCAGTTGCCTTTCACATTGATAATGACCCTGCTTAGCTATCTGTCCACTGCATGCATCTAGGACATGCAGTCATGATGATGGGTCACATCTGGGCCATTGTAGATTTTAAGAAAATTCACCTTACCTTGAGTTGAGATCTGGTTCCCCGTGGTTTTCACCTGGAGATTCTGGCTGGTCCTAGGGAGATACAAGAGGTATTTTTGTAAGTGATTAAGTCAAGGATTTCTTATAGTTTTTAGTTCTAGAAAGTTTTTAGCATTGACATTTAAGCATATCAACACCCAATTTTCAGAACTTATTGATATGCTCTTTTAGAAAAGTATCAGTCTCTTTGTGCCTCAGAACTAATCATGACTTCTTAAATTTTACTGATGGAATTTTTACCTCTGTGTTGTAAGTCCTTTCAATAAACTGTAATTTATTGAAATTAAGGTGACTTTGTCTAAAAAAAGATCAGTGTCTTTTACTGTTTTATCCTATATTTCAGACTTTAATTCTACTTTTCCAGTTGGAAAACTAATATACTTGCTCTTAAATATAGAAGAAAAATAGAGCAGAGAAGTATTAATACCCAGTAATACAATATCCTGGGAAACAGCGACTTGTCTCTTCCTTGTCCTTGCTCCCTACATTCTCTGGCAGTCTCTTACCATTCTCTCCTGTTCTAGCCTTTGCCTGTTTTCATATTCTTCCAGACCTCTGCCTCTCTTTTGCAGGCATGTGGCATTGCACTTCTCATTCCATCTTTTGGGTCCTTTAGAACGTGAATTCATCAGTGTTTTCTGTGAATGTTATTGATTTTATTGTTATCTTTCCTTTATTTTTCTGCCAACGACAATTAGGGATTGTACTATCAGATTTTCATACTTTTCATTTTTAGAGGACCTAAGCTTTCTTTAAGAGTATCTCATTTTGTGATGTGCCTCTCTCTCACCACCTTTCCTAACCAACTTTTGGAACCCAGTTTATATAAAATGTAGAGGTATGCTTAACTGGAACTACTATTTATTTTTTACGCATCATGAGACATTTTCACCCAAGATTCCTATCACTTATACATTTCAACTTCAAAATTGCTTTATCTCATCCGAACACTAAAGTGTTGGCAGGGCTCTGTGCTATGACTATTTCTGTTAGAATTAGAACTCAGATATGAAAGGATTTTAGGAATACACATACTAATGCAAACAATTGAATTAAGAGATGAAGTTGCTTTTTCTGACATACAGTAAATCTGATTGGCTGATTGGTTTGATATAAGAACTGATTTTGTCAAATAAGTAAAATAAACATTGTGCATAAATTAGCTAATTCTGTAGTTCTGAGATTTTTAACTACAATACATTTAAAGTATCTGAAAAGAAAGCATCTTATGAAAACTTGACAATGTGTACCAAAATTAATAATAATAACTATTGAATACATCTCAGGAAAGCCTTTTCGGTATACTTCCTATACATTGAGAAAGCAAATGACTCCAGTGACAGGGTAACAAATCTCTTTGCAAGTCAGGATCCAAATTGAAGGGAACCTAATTGAATTGTCAGCTGATAGATTAATAAAAATATATTTGATGATAGATCACCATATGAATTTTTGACACATACTTGGAAGGAGTTCAAAGAATTGAGTGGTATTACTATACTAAAACTCCTTCCATTTCTATCTCTTCATGTATAATAACGTTTTCTCAGTGCTTACATATATTTAAATATAAAAATACAATTGGCAAGAAATATTCAAAGTGATGAAAAGCAAGGACTTACAACCACAAATTCTCTACCAAACAAAGCTATTATTTATAATGGAAGGACCAATAAACAGCTTCCCAGACAAGAAAAAGCTAAAAGAGTTCATCACCATCAAACCAGTGTTACATAAAATGTTAAATGATCTTCTCTAAGAAGCAAAAATCACATAAAAAATATGAACAATGAAATGGCAATAAATAAACATCTATCAACAACTGAATCTAAAAAAAGTACAAAAACAAGCAGAATAGAAACAGGCAAAGATACAGAGGACATTTTGATAGTTGCCAGATAAGAGGGAAGCTGGGGGGATGGGTGAAAAGGTGAAGGGATTAAGAAGTACAATTTGGCAGAAACCGGTTTGACTCAGTGGATAGAGCGTCGGCCTGCGGACTAAAAGGTCCCAGGTTCGATTCTGGTCAAGGGCATGTACCTGGGTCGCAGGCACATCCCCAGTAGGAGATGTGCAGGAGGCAGCTGGTCGATGTTTCTCTCTCATCGATGTTTCTGGCTCTCTATCTCTCTCCCTTCTTCCTCTCTGTAAAAAATCAATAAAAAATATATTAAAAAAAAAAAGAAGTACAATTTGGTGTTACAGAATAATCATGGGGATGTAAAGTACAGGATAGGAAATATAGTCAATAATATTGTAATTACTATTTATGGTGTCAGATGGATATAAGATTTACTGGGATGATCACAGTAAACTATGTAATGTCTAATAACTCGGGTGTACACCTGAAACCAATATAATCTTGTATATCAACTATAATTGAAAAATTAAAAATTATTAAAAAACAATTTTATAAAAATAGAAATATAATTGATGCTGAATTTGCTTCAAATAATAACTAATATTTATCCAAGAGCAAATAGGCTATTCTTAATGATTCATTTTAAATAATATTTTACTTTTTACATTTAATAAGTATCAGAATTTATAATATGTTTTTTGATCAATTGGGTAGTAATAATCTATCCTATTTAATAAAAGGCTAATATGCAAATTGACCAAATGGTGGAATGACTGGTCTCTATGACGCTCACTGACCACCAGGGGGCAGACGCTCAATGCAGAAGCTGCCCCCTGGTGGTCAGCGGTGTTCCCACAGGGGGAGCACCTCTCAGCCAGAAGCCCTGAGCCAGGCTCATGGCTGGTGAGCATGGTGGCAGTGGCACAAGCCTCTCCTGCCTCCGCAACAGCACTAAAGATATCCAACTGACGGCTTAGCCATCAGTCAGACATCCCCTGAGGGCTCCCGACTGTGAGAGGGCTGGGCTGAGGGATCCCCCCGAGTGCACGGATTTTGTGCACCCGGCCTCTAGTATATATGTATGTGTGTGTGTGTGTGTGTGTATCTATATATATATATATATACACACACACACACACTAAAGGCCCAATGCATGAAATTCATGCAAGAGTAGGCCCTCCTTCCCCAGCTGCCGGCATCGGTTTCCCTCTGGCATCCGGGGCCTGAGCTTCCCTCCCACACCCGGGATCTGGGCTTCCCTTTGTTCCCTGTGGTCGCTGGCAGGCACCCAGGACCCTTCCCTTGCCCCAGCTCTGTGGGGAAGGACGTCAGTCTAATTAGCATATTGCGCTTTTATTATTATAGATATGTAATATATATATATATACCCAGTGAATGAAACAGCAGAATGATCAGAATAACCGGTGGCTATGACGCGTACTGCTAGAGCCAACCAGCCTGATCCAGGCCCCAACTGGCACCCAACACCCGGATCTGGGGTGGAGCCAGCCAACCAACAGCCCGTGGTCCATTTCCCCCACCAGCTTGGCCCAATGGGCCCCCATCAGGGTGGGCCAGCTGGAACCCACCCGTGCATGAATTTGTGTACCAGGCCTCTAGTAATTTTCATAAAACTCAATCTAGAAGAATTTTTTTTAACACTTTTTGAGACTCATGGTCAAAAAATATATATAAAGCATTAAATTTTAATTTACACAGCTATTTTTGTTACAGAGAAATATGATAGATGACAAAACAAGATTTTCAGAAATATAAAAATATATTATATTAGAGTAAAAGTTTACCAGAAAAATATAATGGAAATATAAAGTTCAAAAAAAAAAAAACTGACATATATTTCCAACTAGTAAATAAGAGTTGGTTTATGCATTTTTTAGTTAATATATCTTGAATCACAGAATTTAAAAATTGGAAGAGAAACTAAAGTTTAAGTGTTAAACCAGTCTTCATTCTTATTTGCCTGTATTACCTCAAATAATTCTGAATAATTTTGTTTTTCTTTAAACATTAAATTGACTTCTAAACTTTCCATCCTAAGCTTAAAAGGTTATCAAAGATGGAATGTAAATATTGACATTTAATTTATTTTTTATTTTTATAAGAGTTTATTTGAGCCAAACTGATGACATGCTGAGAAACAAGATCTCAAATGCTTTGACATTTAATTTTTTTTGTAAAGTTGGATTTCTTTTTTAAATATAGCCAGAGGGAATCCAAACACTATTGCAATTTGATGCTACTGTCATTCACATCCTTTATCACAACCACTGCTTCTGCAGCATCACTTCTCTTCTCTGCTCCTATTAACCTCTCCGGGTGTTTCCCACTATGCATCTGCCATCAAGTAAAGGGATTACCACATTCAATGTTTTCCAAACTTATTTTTTAAATTATGTTTCTTTTGAATCATACACCTTGCATAAATCACAAACCACTTTTTAACCAGTGAGCACATCCATCCTCTCAAATTTTGGTAGTCACTATGAATTTGCATTTACTTTATGTTATATCTATTTTCTACTTACAACATACTAGTACATAGTAGATTATCAGTAAATGTTTGCTATTATAGACATAACTAGAGGCTTGATGCACAAAAATTGTGCACTGAGGGCGGTCCTTCAGCCTGGCCTGCACCCTCTTGCAGTCCGGGACCCCCTAGGGGGATGTCTGCCTGCTGGCTTAGCCAGTAGTCAGACATCCCTCTCACAGTCTGGGGCTCTCAAAGCCCAGGACCCCTCACTCCTTACCACCTGCCTGCAACTCCCACCACCACCAGTGTACTCACCAGCCACGAGCCTGGCTTCTGGCTAAGCAGCATTCCCCCTGTGGGAGTGCACTGACCACTGCAGGGGCAGCCCCTGCGTGGGGCCAGGGAGGGACATAGGAGGTTGGCCAGCCAGGGAGGGACTGCGGGAGGGCTCCAGGGCATGTCTAGCCCATCTTGCTCAGTTCCAATCGGCCAGATCCCAGCAGCAAGCTAACCTACCGGTCGGAACATCTGGCCCCTAGTGGTCAGGGCACATCATAGCGAGCGGTTGAGCGGCCTTAGCATATCATTAGCATATTATGCTTTAATTGGTTGCACGGCCAATCGGATGACCAGTTACTTAGCATATTAGGCTTTTATTATATAGGATATTATCTTCCTTGATAAATATCTGAAGTATACTCTATTATCAATCTCATACACATTGTTATATATATAATTTTAAGAAAATTTTCAGTTAATTTTTAGGAGTACTAGTCAGTTTGCCAGTTTTTAATTTTTATTTAGACATTTTTCTTTTCCACCTCAGATTGCTACTTAAAATATGTATTCAGAACTGGGATATTATCTCAATGATTATGGATAGTATATACTAAAACAAAAAAATCTTCATTTTATGGTTGTAGTATTATTGCAGAGTTATTTTTTACCTGATCTGAAATATACAAAAAGTTAATGACCAAGCTAGCGCTGGAAGCTAGATAGAATGGTTTCTTTAGCTGTCTCCTCTGGAAAATGAAGACATGATCACTGCTAGTCCCCTCTCTAATTATCCCTCTCTTGTTTCAGCTTGCCAGCTTTTGTCATCATATACCATTGCTTTTCCATTATCAAAGTTTATAACACATATTCTTTTATATGACTATAATTCTCATTTTTATACCTAAAATAAAAATAATTCTAAAGATTGGAAACCATTAATATTATCATTATGTAAATGTTAGTCACTGCAGAACCTAGTATATTACCTGGACAAATACAAAACAAAACAAAAAAACTTATTTTATTCTGAACCCAGTGCTTCTTGAAGAATATTGAAGGCTCATGGTCAAATCAGTTATCTATTTTAAACTGTCAGTTACTCATATTTGCTTCATTTATCTAGGGTGAATTTCTTGTTAGCTTGTGTGTTTTCCCTTGAAAATCTAATGTTTTCCCCCCACTTCCACATTTATTTTCTTATTTAGAAAAAAACTGCTTGCCTCCTTGGCCAAATAACTAAGTCATCCAGCTTCTTAATCAATAAAATATGTTGAGTGGAATATTGTTTTCTTGAAAACAATCTTCTTGAAGGCCTGCTGCTATCTTTTCTAAACTCAGTGTATGTTTCTCACCCTGACATTTCTTTTTATAGTATTCCAAGTTCAATCCAAGTTGTTGTTGTTTTATTTCCATGCTGTTCTCTTGCTTAGTTTCCATTTATGTTTTGTTGGAGTATGTTCTTAAATTATTTTAAGTTGATAGTAAGTAAAATTCTTTCACATTTGAATATGTCCTTCCTTTTGCCATCATACTTGACTAATAGACTAGCTGGGATAAGATTTTTAGGTTCAAAATCTTTTTTCTCAGAATTTGAGAACTTTGCTTCTTGACTTTCAATATATGTATATTGCTGGTAAGAAACCTGACAATGATTGAACTATTATCTCATTGCAAATTGTTTTGTTTTCCCTGGAAGTTTTGAAGTTCTTCCTTTGGTTTTAATCCTGAACTTTCATTAAGATAGGTCCAAAGTGGATACAGCTTCATTCACTCTATTCTGTCTTTAATCAACTCATACATTTTCTTCATCTCGGTGCAGTCTTTTTGGATTATTTCCTACTATCCATTGCCTCTGCTCCCATCTTTAAGTAAATCCAATTAGAGGTATATCGAACCTCCTAAACTGGCCTCTATGCCTTATTTTCTCTTTGTCTTTATCCTTTTACAACACTGATTATTTCCAAACTTTCTTTTCCTACCCTTCCATCTTAATTTTTATTTTAGTGGTCATATCTGTAATTTATAATAATTACTTCTCGCCCTCTGGTTGATTCTTTTACATAGCAGTCAGTTCTATGAGTAACCTATTTTATGAAATATTCCAAATATACAAATTAGAACTTTGTAGAGTTCTCTTTTTCTTCACATGAAAAATATTATTAGTTTTTCTATTTAATTGTTTCCTTTTATGCTTTTGATATTACTCAAATGCAGGTACATTCTTAATTTCCCACTTGTATTTATGAATCAAATATTAAGCTTATAAATCAGTCATCAAACATCAACTCCCCCAGGATATTTCATAGTTTTGCTATTCCAAAGGGCTTCTTCATAAACCTAAAGGCCGGCTGCTTATAAATGCTTAGCCATGAAAGCCCTAAATAACCATGCTATGGACATTAATCATAGTAGCCCTATCATTTAAAAGGTAATAATGCTGAAACTATGTTAGATGCCCTTACACAATGGCTGCAAGTGGGAATCTAAAACAGCTAACCTCTGGAGACATAGCTAAAAATGAAGCTCACCACTGATGTGATGGAATGAATAAGATAATTTATCTTCCTCATTCATCAAGGATATTTATCTGCGATAATTCTACCAATTTTGTTCTATTTTTTTTAAATATTCTTAATTCAGGAATAATGATAGTGGGTAGTAAATAAACGACACAGATTGGAATTCTCAATACCTGTGTTCTAAGCCTATTTCTGCCGCCAACTAGCCATGAACCTGTAAGAGAGTCATACCTTCCTTGGATCATAACATGGTGATGCTCGAGGTGCTGCCCATCCTACTATTCCACAATATTAGAAATTTAAGTGTCCATAAATGATCCTAAGAATGTATAATAAAATCAAACATTAAGACCATATAAATCACATGTCAATGCATATAACACATTTATATACACATATTTATTCAAAAGGCACTGTATTTAGTGCTAACAATAATCTCTGTTCTCTCCAGAATGCTGTAACTGGTCTCCACATAAATTTTTTATCCTATACAACATACTGATGAGTTTTTAAGCACATAGAACTCAGAGGAGTACTTGAATTACATTGCTGTAATATATTTAATCAATAATATGAACCTAACGTAGAGCTTTTCCCAATGAAACATCCATTTTAATATACAGCTTTTATTTTTTCTTCCTGAATAAATCTCACATTATCCAACTCAGCGAACTCACCTTGAAAATCTTATCGCTTCAGTCACAAGTATGATCCTAGAGACTTCTGTCAGTATTCATTGGTTTGGTTACTATCTAATCCTGTTATAGGTCATCTTTCTCATCTTTGAGCCAATCACTTCGCTTTTTAAAAAAAAAAAAATTGCAGTGTCTTTCACATTCTTATCAATCAAGAAAATAGATTTAATGTTTATAATTGACAAATGTATATTATATGCACAAAGGGGAAAATGTATCATACTTCTAATTTGCCACACTGCAGTTTGATATAGGCCAATGTTATTGAATATGTATTTTTAGTTATTTAATAAGAACTCTTTATAATTTCATAATGTGACATATGATCTGCAACTCTTCTCAAATATAGTTCCTCATTTGAGTTTTTTAATTAGTCTGGGACATAAAAAGACAAAGATAATTCTTCTTTGACAGATGGAGGAGGTAAGGCAAGAAGGTACAGAAGGATAAATTACAGTTATACCCCAGTGTGACTAAAGCCAATCTCATTAACATTTGCAGCATCTTCCCAGTACCAAATTTTGTGTTATATTTTTCATTTTTTTTCTAATGTCAGCTCAATTTTTTCTACAATCTTTTTTTTTCCCTCAACTGTTTCCATTTGTTAAGCTCCATAAATCAGCTTCTACCATGTGTCAAACTCTGTGCTAGACACTAGGGCTACAATGGCATACAAAAGTGTGGTCCTTGCCTTCATGGAGCTTGGGCCAATAATGAAAAAACATTAATCAAAGCATCACAAAAAACAGACTGGTAGGACGACTGTGGCAAATACTGTAATGTAGAAGCACCCAGTGTCATCCGTCCCCGTATTCGGGAGATTTGACCTGAGGCAGAGGGGTCAGAGAAGCCCATCACGAAAGAGTAACCTTTGAGCTTTGGTTGAACAGGGGGGCAGAGTTTACTAGCTGAGAAGAGAAAGAGAAAACACATGTGAAGACATTCAGAAGGAGGAAGCCTGGCAAGTGAGGATCAAGGAAAGAAGCCCAGTGTGAATGGAATCAGTACAATGGGGGGGAACACAATTTGAGATGAGACATGAGAAGAAATGGAAGCCAGGCTCTATGGGGCTTAAACAACAAAGTTAATAAGTTTCATCTTTATCCAAAAAGCAATGGGGCCTGGCTGGCATGGCTCAGGGGTTGAGTGTTGACTTATGAGCCAGAAGGTCACCATTTGATTCCTGGTCAGGGCACATGCCCTGGTTGTGGGCTCCATCCCTAGTGAGAGGTATGCAGGAGGCAGCTGATCAATGATCAAGGATTCTCTCTCATCATTGATGTTTCTATCTCTCTCTCTCTCTCCCTCTCTGAAATCAATATATAGTGTGTGTGTGTGTGTGTGTGTGTGTGTGTGTTCATATATTAAAAAACCAAAACGCAATGGGATCTGTGATTTGACTTATATGAAGTATACAGAATAGGCAAATCCATGGAGTATATTAGTGGTTGTGGGGAGGGGGAGGGGGTGATGGTGTGTGACTACCAATGAACACAAGGTTTCCTTTAGGGAAGATAAAAAATATTCTAAAATTAGGTAGTGATGACAATCGCAGAACTCTGAATATACTGAAAACTACTGAATTGCACACTTTAAAAGGGTGAATTTTATTGTATGTAAACTATATCTTCATGAGGTTATTATTAAAAAACTATCAATGGAAAAGTATGAAAATTTTAAGAAGAAAATCTCAATATATTAGAGTTTTAAAATGATTGCTGCCAGAGTGGCTTCAGAGTGGGGAAAAAAAAAACAAACAAACACTAAATTCAGGAGTGGAGAAAGGAGGCTACTGCAATAATCCAAGTGAGAGAAATGTATAAAGGAGAACTAATAGGGCTTAATGATATGTTTAGTATTGAAGACTAATAAAAAGTTGTCAAAGGATGGCCCCTAGTGTTCTAGCTCAAACAAAGGAGTGGATGTTGATATCTCTCACTGACATGGTGGTATTGGAGGATGATCAGATTTTGAAAGGAAAGGGGAAGATACTGAGCTCAGTCTTTTATTATGTTGAGGTTGAGGTTCCTTGGAGAGATGTCAAATAAAAATTAGGATATAGGGATCTGTAACTTGGAATAGAGTACTTAGTAAAGAGTAAATGTATGAGTCTTCTGCAGATAAATTAAAATAATAAACATGGTCACAGAGAAATAATCTGGGAAGAGAATTTAGGGTGAGAAGAGTCGGGGGCTAGGACTAACCCTCGAGGAACATCAAATCATTGGCCAAATAGATAGTACAAGTCTGAAATGGAAAAATAAAAGTAAACAGAAACAAGTGTAATAAGGGGAAACCAGAAGATGTTTGCTGGGGTCCAACCCCAGCGGGTCCAGGGGTCCCCAAAGGTGTGGACGGAGTCGGCGAAGAAGGAATGACACGGAGACAGCGTTCAGTTGATCAGCAGCCTTGCCAGGATCTCTAGCCACAATCTCCAGCCAAGTTCTGTGTCCATGTTCTCTTGCTAGGTTCTCCAGCCACGTTCTCCAGGTTCTCCAGCCAGGTTCTGTAGCCATGTTCTCTCACTAGGTTCTCCAGCCAGGTTCGGTCGCCAGGTTCTGTAGGCCAAAGGTTAGGGTGTTTCTTATCTCCATTCCAGGGAGTAAAGATTATGTAGCTTAAGCATGATTGTTCGTAGTTAAAGTGATTAACTACCCGCCTGGCACTTAGTGAAGGGGTTTTATTCCCTCCCTAACTTCAGGGGGAAATCTCTACCTGGGGAAACAACCTTTCTTGGAGAGGTGACCTTGGTTAAAACACATAGTGCCAAGAAGGTGAGCAAACATATTAAGAACAGTATGCCATATATGCCAGGTCCCTTGAAACAGCAAGGATGGACCGGCTCCCGGCAGATGTTCTGTCAAAGAGGCCACGGAGAGCATTTCAAAGGCCACTGTGACAAACCTCACACCACGTGTTGCATGGTTGCTTATCTAGTTCTCCCACTAGATTATGAGTTTTTTAAAGGCAGGTATGTATTCTTACTGCGTTTTACTTACTACTTGGCCCATAGTAGCAACCAATAAATATGTGTGGTTTGCATTTGTATGTTGAAATGTATTATTTGGTGGGGAAAAAATGTTACATTGCAATCCAACTTTTTAAAAAATGCCTTTGGGACAAGAAAATAGCTCATAATTTTATGCTAGAAAAATTTTGATGCAATAGCAGAGAAAAGTTGTCATCTTTTCTGATTAAACAATGTGGTACCTCTCACTCCACAGCATAATGCAAGTGCATGGCCTGCACAGAGCTTAGAGAAAATGACTAGCAGTAGCAATAGGCTGGCAGCAATTGTACTAAAGGTAGAAATGCGTGCGCAATGAAACTGAGGCTTAAATAAAATGAAGGAGTCTGAAGGGCTACAGAGCCAACACATTTTCAGAGCTAGATCTTTTATGGAAATTGACAGCCAAGCGACTGAGCAGAAATAAAAATTCAAGGAGGCTGATGAATAAAGAATTTGTGAACCATGGCTACAATTTGGCTCCCACCCACCCAAGACTCAGAAAGATTTGATGAATTTCTAGCGAACAATATTGTTAATAGACATGCTTACTTGTAGGAAAGGTGTGCACAAATAATCCTTAGTATATTCATAGCTACACACACATGAACATACCAAGGTTAACGACTTAGTTACTATATAAGATGCATATATCGTTCTTTAATTTGATCCCTTTGTTTTCTAAGTTCCAGGAGCTTGTGGAAAGCCTACTGACCATATGATGCCCAAGCAGGGACTTCCTTAGGTTGGACGCACTCAACTGCAAGACATCTTCACAGAGACATGAGAAATGTGGGGTATGGTGGAGTAACTGTGTCTTACTCAGTGCTAGCTGCCAGCTAATACTACTCTGGGAGTAATAGCAGATGATGGGAAACTCCTCAGGGGACTATTGGGGCAGTGTTCACTGCTGTTCATTTGCATAATACAATGAATATTTTTGGTGGATACAGAGTACCCTAAACTTTTTTGCACTGATGTAAAGGAGAATGTTTGAAACCTATTTATAGCCGAACCAAAAATCTCACCTTAACCAAATTTGCTTGAGCAGACCTTGTCAGTTGGGGCTTTGCGAGTTTAAAAAAAAAAAAAATCAAAAACTTCATTATGTCCTTTTCCCTCATTCTAACCTTGTCTCAAAAATTTCACAACTCACACATTACAATAAGGAATTTAAAGTCTCCTGTAAGCCTAATCTTATCTTTTCTTGCTTTCTCTCATCATTTCATATATTGCTTTGCCTTATCTCTTTTGTCCCTAGAGCAGGGGTGGGCAAACTTTTTGACTAGAGGGCCACAATGGGTTCTTAAACTGGACCGGAGGGCCGGAACAAAAGCATGGATGGAGTGTTTGTGTGAACTAATATAAATTCAAAGTAAACATCATTACATAAAAGGGTACGGTCTTTTTTTCAATAGTTTTATTCATTTCAAACCGGCCGGATCCGGCCTGCGGGCCATAGTTTGCCCACGGCTGCTCTAGAGGTTTGTAACAGGTCGATAGATGATAGATAGATAGATAGATAGATAGATATTTCTACTAGCTTTATTTTTAAACCTTTTAGATAAGCACTAACTTGCTAAACTTATTCTTCTTATATTAAAATTCATCAATAATGCTCCCATTAATATTTCTTCATCACGCTTTCCATTTTTAAGCACATTTCAATAATAATATGTTCTAGACTTTTCTGTTATTCTGCAGCAGCGAGACTTTTTTTTAATATAAAATCGTTGTATCTCATCATTTTCTTCTGTCACCCATGCTGTGGATGTTTTGTTTCTAATACTACTAGCCTACAGGCACAGATACTCAATAATTTTCATTTCCTTTTCTTGCCTTTGTCCAAACTTTTTCAGATTATCATTTGTTCTCCAATTTTTCCCAATACAGTAACATAAAAGTTAAGATAAGTCATTCAGTTTATTTTTTTATGTGGAAAACTTAGAAGCTTAATCCCCAAAAGCAAATGTGCTTAAATTTTTGTTCTAATCAGTTTTCCTGGCTGTCGGGTCCATCACTGTAACTTGACAACTACCTTGTGCAGCTACTGATGAGTCTTTCATTCTCTTGCCAAAGGTCTAAATGCAAGTCAGGCCTGGAAACTATTGATTTCGGCCACTGTGGGTCAGACAGAGTAGCCATCAGGCTGCTCTGCACAAATGCCTCCAGTGGAAAAGTCAGCAGGAGAAGGGCTACACGTCACTACCTCCACAACATGCTCCACAAAATCAGGTCAGTCCACAACTAGTTTGGAGAAGTTCTGTGTGCCATCTGCCCAAAGATATCCAAGTATGTAAACCTAAGACTCTGAGAAGTATAGCAATGAAGAACCTTATTGCACTTTCTTTACCCTTGAGTTTCCTACTCTTCTTCATTTGAGAACATTTTTTTGTGTGTTATGCACTTGTGTAAAAACTATCAGCATTCAGTGAATCAAGTTTTCCAGAATGATCCTCTGGAAACCTTTACATTGCAAATCAAGGCTAATCCTTATGCATCTGAGATGAATAACCTGTAGAATACCAGACAAATCTTCCTAGGACAAGGTTTTCTCACCCTGATTTTCTCCTCAAATTTCTATAAAAAGTTTCATTTTATTAAGCGAGTCTCCATTTTTCACAGTGCTCTCTTCATACCCAAAATTTGAGATTCTACAGTCAGCACATCAGTGTTAAAAATTCCAACTCTATTATTTACCAACCACCGGGTAAATAATTTAGTGCCGGTTAGCCTCAACTTGCTCATCTGTAGAACCAATAACAGATCTCCCATAATATAGCACAGTACATGTCAAAAGTAGAAATTAGGGCATATATATATATAAAAAACCAGTCAACCAGTCACTATGATCTGCACTGACCACCAGGGGGCAGATGCTCAAAGCACAGGATCAGGCTCCCTCCTGTCTGGATTGGGCCAAAACCTGCTCTCCAACATCCCCTGAGGGGTCCCAAATTGCAAGAGAGTGCAGGCCAGGCCAAGGGACCCCACCAGTGCACAAATCCGTGCACCAGGCCTTCAGTATACCATATGTCTAAATACTTGAAAACTATTGAATAAGCTATGCTCCCTACCTGGCCTATTTCCTAGTTAGTTTCCCTCTCCTATAAGCCCCCAGGCCTACTCCCCTGGAATCCTCCCACCACCCAGAGGCCAGGGAGCTACCTTGCTTTCCCTCAGCCTGCCCTTGGCCCCTTCGAGCCTGATTGGAAGTATGGATCTGCTGTGGCAGAGCAGGGTTGAAGCTTCCCAAGCCTCCTGGATGATGATTAGAGTGCCAGAGGTACATCATTCAGACTCAGGATTTACAGGGAACTCTAAGTACCTACTAAAACTTGATCATCCAATCAGAGGGGGTGAGGTAGGGAGGAAGAAAAAGCAGTTACTACATTTGGGGATCTTGGTCTGTCTAGACACTCATTTTGGATATTTGGGACAGTTGGGAATAAGCAAAAACACCAATTCTTTCTCTAGTTTCCCAGGACAGAAGGTGTGACACATACACACACACAGGTCTCAGCCCAGGATCTGAGTCTAGCCTGATACAGTCATTTAAGCTAATGCTTTTTTTTGTCCATAATTCTTGTTTAGTGAAGTTAATTCCAAACTGAGAGAGAGAACTCTTAGCTTGGAAAGGAAAATAATTTTTGCATGTGTGTTTCAATATCAATGATTTGCAGTGTCCTCTAAAGCAAAGCTGACCAGGGGCCCCATCTAACTCATTTCTAGGGGCAAGAATGATTGATATAATTGTACCCATCTCATGGTGTTGTGTGGAAATTAAGTATAGTAATTGTGTGAGCTATGTATTATGCCCTTATCAAAATCAGGAGTAACTTATCTAAGCTTGGCTTCCAATTCTTGTTCAGAGAAATGAAGCTGTATTTTTAGAAGATGAACAAACCTGGAGACCAAAGTGTTCTTCCACTGATCACATCCTTTCAATACATTCAGACCTTACAGCATTCTATTGGACTCTGTGTTTGAAAGAGGATCCGTCTTCTCATATATTCAAGAGTAACTAGATACCCCTAATCCTCAAGCAAGCACTGAGAATTCTACTTTCAAATGATTGCCTGCATAACCTCTCTCTTAGAAATGATAGGCAGAGGTGGCATTTAATCAAACATGTTATTTCATGTGGAATATATTTAAACAACAGTCTGTCCCTTATCTTTCACATTAATTAGATGTAGGTTGGCTCACTTTTTGAATAAAGAGTGAATGAAACTTTATGAATATCATACTAGTTTCATTATAACAGTGATCCCAAATGTATCTTTCTGAGAAACAAACACACAGATGTTGATGGGACTGCCTTTATTAATCTCTTTTATTAAATCTTTGATGGGGCCCTGGCTGGACTGGCTCTATGGTTAGAGCTTCAGCCTGAGGACCAAAGGGGCACAGGTTCAATTTCTAGTCAAGGGCACATACCTTGGTTGCAGGTTCCCCAGCCCCAGTAGAGGCATTTGCAGGAGGCAACAAATTCATGTGTCTCTCTTACATGGATGCTTCTCTCCCTCTCTCCCCTTCCTCCTTCCCTTCCATTCGCTCTAGAAATCAATGGAAAAAATATCCTAGTGGGGAGAGGTGGGGAAGGGGAGACTTAAAAAAAAACTTTTATGGGACTGATTTTTTAATCTCATATAAGAGAATAAAAACTAATTAACTGTACATTGTGAGTATTTCAGGGCTTCAGGTGTCTGAAATGGGATTTCACCAAGGATATTCTGAAAAAATAGATATTATGATATACTAGTATATACAGGATGTCCCCCCAAAATGTATATACACTTTGAATAATTATTAATTCCAATGGGTTAAATCTGAAAAGAAAGAAACATCAATTGAGCTATCAGAAAAAATTATGCATACACTTTTGGGGGACACCCTGAGGCAAAAGTAGTTTTACAGTTGCATGGGAAACAGAGTTGATTTTTGTATTATTATTAATTACTACAGGCCCAGTGCACAAAAATTTGTGCACTTTGGGGGGGGGGGAC
>NW_006383010.1:1813744-1833324 GCF_000327345.1 Myotis davidii | reverse complement strand
ATGGGAGGCATAGCAAAGGTACGGTCAATTACCCTGTTTGTCTATTATTAGATAGATTCTATTATTTTCCATAGGAACAACTGTAAACTTACTTTTGCCCCATTCGAAACATGTGTACACACTTTAACAGCTGAGAGCTCGATTTTGAAAATGAAATGTATTTTAATAAACACTGCCTTTATAATTATTCAAAATGTGTGTACACATTTTGGGGAGAACACCCCATATATGTTTACCTTACCTATTAATATTCTCTACACATCACCTTCAATTAATTCCATCTGCCCATGGAATAGCCCATGTTCACTGTCACAACAAAGCCTTCTAAACTTTGATCCAGGCTCTGCAATATCCTCCCACCCAAAATCCTTCTGGGCAAGTCTGCCCTAATAATCCCCTCTGCACTCCTATTTTTACCATTTCTTTGTTCTCAGATTTTAATGTCATATTTGCATATTTTGTCCTGCTACTAATATTATAAATTATTTGAGAATAGAAAATAGGTATCAAATGACTTCCATCCCCGCCCCCCCGCCCCAATGAACCTAACATAGTGCTAATGGCTTCACTAGAGCACAGAAGAGCTAGTTACTATGTGATGAACCTCAAAGGTCCATATAACTGATCAGTGCCCTGACTAATCTCCATTTTAAGTCTGGAAGAAAGGTTAGACAATGTCTCAAGCTATTTGAGCTCTGTTTTGTCCAACATCTGTCAGACACCTGACAAATACAGAGATATGAACTAGGTAATGTGAACCCTCAACTAATCAAGGGTTTTAATGTGTACGTGTTCCTACAATGAATAATTAACAGAAGCAATTTGAGAGGCTCACCCATGCTAATGTGTTAGGACCTGCAGTTGGATTTGATTTCTCTTCTGTGTTTCCTTTGAACTCATTCACACACCAGCCACCATCCTTTATTTTTTTCTTTATTGATTAAGGTATTACATATGTGTCCTTATCCCCCCACTGTCCCCCTAACCCCCACTCATATTCTGTTTTTGTTCATCAGTTTATGTTGCTCATTATATTCCAAAAATGAGTGACATAGTGTGATATTTATCTTTCTCTGACTGGCTTATTTTGCTTAGCATAATTCACCATCCTTTATACTACGTTTATAGGTATGTCATATCTGGAACCTCTGAGGTGGAAATTATGACAGTTGTTCTAGAAGCAGTGATTGGAAGGTAATTAAAAAATAATTAACAAGAATAATTAGCATGGGGCCAAGAGAGGACAGCTTTTATTTTACAGGCTAGTTTGATGTAATTAAATGTATATGAAACACAAGCTAGAAAAGTACCCATATATGGCAACATGGAAGAAACTACCTGTTTTCGTTTTTATTTTTTTTCCTGCTTCCTTTCCCCACTGAAGGTCAGCTGTGATCTTTGCTGCTTTTTGAAAAATGCCATCCGGCATCACTCACAGCCTATCTCCATTTGACTGCAGATATGACTGCAACAACTCAAATGAAAACACAGGAGAGGACATCAGGGCCTGACAGCAGACTGCCTCCGGGCTTGTGTTTTAGGTGATTGCTTTGGCCCTGGCGAAGGAGAAAAGAAAGGAAAAGGAAAAGGCATAAGCAACTACGGGGTCTTTACTCATTTTTGCCTATTGTGTTTTACTTTCCTGAGAGCAAGACTAAACTATGTGGGTAAAAGAACAGAGGCGTTAACACTCACTGTAGCCAGTAAGCTGTTTCCAGCACTGATTGTCTTATAATTGGACAAGACAGCGTACAATCTTATCCAGCAATTTCCCTGTTACAGGGAAGCTGTACACACTTCAGAATGGTCCCCTGCTGAGAGAACAGCCCTTAGCTAAACAAGTCAGTCAGCCAGGCAGAGCAAGCTTTGCTGTCATCGGGTCCAGGCTGAAATACTAGTCTTCATCACGTACTAATACTAGTTATGTGGCCTCCAGCAAAATACTTTCTTTCTCTGACTGAAGCTGTCTCTCTTCAAAGTGGTAATAATAATACCTACTAGACCGGGTATTTGTATCATCATTTATTCAAATGCTACCTTTTTTATTTTTACAATACTTGTTATTATCAGGTTACTTAACCTCTCTGAACCTGCTCCCCCACCTGCAAAATGTAGGTACCTTATAGATTTAGTACAAGAATTAAATGAGGTCCTTAAGAAAAGTTAGCTACCCAGGCTCTAGCATTTTTTCAAAACCCATTGAGTGAAAAACTGAAATATTAGAAAGCATCCAAAATATTGACTTACATTTATTGATTAAAAAAAAAACCTATAGTTATGCTACAGCTATTAGATACAGGCATCAGGACAGTGGCCTGTGTGTATTCCAAGGATCCAAATGTAGTAGCCCTCAGCTATTTTTGTTTGTTCAATTGCACTTTGTTTTGCTTGTTTCCTTATTTTTAACATATGCAGGACAACAAGCTATCTCCTAAGCACTGGATATTTGTTAAGGCATATAAGTATAATTAACACATCACCACACAATTCTGTTCCTCTCACTGGGGAACAAAGAAATAGAATAAACAAAGTGGGTAAAGCCTTTAACGGTGATTGTAATGGTAGGCAAGAAATAATTTGTGATGATTTGGATTCTTCGGATGAGCTTTTCAGATGCAATTTGCCTAGAGAACATTTGAGATGGAAAATGGAGAACAGGTGGGCAATTATATCAGAGGGTATGAAAATGGCTGACCTGTCTGAAGTTAACATCACAAAGAGTTTATGGAAATTCATATTAATCATATCAGGAAACTTACAACCAGTAGCCATGGTTGCCCTGGAGTCACTGGATTTTAACAGAACCAGTCTTGGCTTGCAGAGCCTGAAAAGCCTTACCAGCCTCTTCGATATCTCTTAGCATGATGGTTCATTCATGTAACAAGTATTTTTAAGCACATACACTATACCAGTCATTGCCTTCCTGGACTTGTAGTCTAGTGGGAGAAGAGGCAGGAAGAGGCTATCTCAAGTCTAACTCAAATAAATAAACATTAAGAAAGTCTTACATAGATTAAAACCCCCAACAGCACAGCCACCAATATCTCATATTAAACAGTAGAGATATTATCAGAATGGGAGAGATTGAAAAATGCAAATGAGTCTTTTCCCTTTAAATAGGAGATGTTTGCCCTTGCTGGTTTCAGGAAGTTACTTTTCCTTGTGAATTTTTGGTACCTTGTCATACAGCATAACCCACTAGCTCTGAATAAGCCCCAGATAGGACTAATTGTTCCCAACTTGTTAGAACCAAGAATAATTCTCACATCCTTCCATGTCCAAAACTGCTGTCTAAATATTGCAGCTCAGATGATGTCAACTCAACTTTCATTTCAGTGCTTGGAATATATTACTCAAATATTTATTGACTGAAGTTTACAATATAGAAGAGAATGAAGGAAGTGTGTGAATGATGAGGCATGTTTTCAGAGGAACAAAAGAAGGAATACAGAGTTAGGCAGGCTGGCTGCCTCCATAAACTGGGTGTTCCTCATAGTTCATTCCAATTCTGAGACTCTCCCTTTCAAAACACCCACAACTGTTAGATAAAAGAGAGCTAACAGTTGGAGGGCATTAAAGCTGATTACCAATAGATTGCATTAAACATGCAAAGCAATTAGGAACCACTGAAGAGTATTAACATGATGGGCTGATGCTTTGTGTACCAATCATAATTCTGAATCTATGAATGGTAACTCCATAAGCAGCCAGCATTAGACTCTGTGATTCAGGACTTCAAGAATGGTATTTGTCAATACTCTTCACACCATGCCCTGTTTGACTGAAAAACTCCAGGCCTGTACCTGTCCAACTAAACGGCTGCCTCCCACTTTGCTAGTAGTCTACTATGATTTGCTGAGAACTATAAGCAGAACAGTTTTCTACTGAAGTCACTAAATTGCTGATTTCTCATCTCACAGAATCTTTAGCACTGCCAAATAATCCATCTGTCTGTCTACATTTATCTCTAGGTCCCACTTTCCTCAGCTATTAGTACAAAATCCCATTTAAGTACCGTCTGCCATCACTTCCCTCATCATTCTCAGATGACTATGGCTTCCTAGTGTACAAGTTAAGGAAAGCTGATGAAAATTCACTCAATTTCACTTGCCCATCCTGATATCATAGATATCCCCCCTTTTCTTCCCTCCTTTCTTCCTACCTGGGATGGAGGTGCTCCTTGTTCAGTTCATGCTAATCCTTCAACTGGTATCCAACTCCCTGGCAAATGACTCTATCAATAATTCTATCTCTCTCCTGTATTTCAGCCTTTTCGTGTTTAGTGTAAGTATGTTCAAATTTCTCCTGCTTGTAAAAAAAGGCACAGCCCTATAATCCCTTAATATCTTAATACATATGTGAAAAATTGCCATTTTAAGAGTGGATTTTCTTCACTATAAAAGTGACAATGCTAATTGGCTTAAAATTAATCAATACATTTTACTTAATAAAATATAAATTCTCTAATATAGTGGAGGGCACTGAGAAATAGAATGTGTTTCTCATTGTCCTCTATTCCTCTTTCTTCCTCATCTCTTACCCATCTCCCTTAGGCATCCTGTGAAATACCGAACTATTTCACCCAACATTCCATATTAGTACTCTGTGTTATAATGTGTTTTGTTCTTCCTGGAATATAATCCAGGTCATAAAACAGTGGTCTTGGGTAATTCTCCTCAGAATGAAATGGTGGGTAAGACAGCCACCTGACATGTTCATTGTAGCTGTAAAAGAGTTATAAAATTATCCTATAGGCAATAGTAATTACTAAATCTTAGTAAACAGGGCATTAAGGTATTGGGTTTTGGTGCAAATCATTCTATTTGAGAAATAAATTTAAAGAGGACAATGATCCAGAGGGGTCAAACCAGTTAGAAGTTTGCTAAGGTTGTCTAAGAGAGAGCCGATGGGGGCCTGAAATAGAGGCCTAGCCATTGAAATGTGACCTCAAAGAGTAATATCATAGAGGGCAGAGTTAAAAGGGACAACACATCTTCACAGTATAGAGAAACCAACAGTATAGAGTCCGGCATGAAAGTCTAGATGAGCCTGGCGTAGGCTAAAAATGTGGCCATTGGGTTTTACAATTAAGGAACCACTTTTAATCTAAACAGCAGCAGCTATAATAGTATAGAAGCAGAAATAAGAATGCAGAGTTGAGGAGTGAATGGGAGATAGGTAGTGAATCAGTGAGTGGCGAGTATTTTCAAGAATCCTATATAATAAAAGCGTAAAATGCAAATTGACTGAATGGCAGAACAAATGGTGGTGGGCAGGGCCAACAAGCAGGCAGTGACAGGCCTGCCAAGGCACGTGGACAGCAATGGTGGGGAGGGGAGCACCGGAGACCAGCAGCGGTGGAGGGGGGATCGGCCTGCCCAGTCGCCTCCCACAGAGGGAGGCTACCTGCAGCCGCAGCAGTGGGGTGATGGGGGACAGGGCCAGCCTCTCACACTCGGCACTGTCCCCTGATCAGCCTGCCAATTGCCTCCCTCAGAGGAGAAGCCTAAGCTGTCAGTTGGATATCCCCTGAGGGCTCCCAGACTTTGAGAGGGCACAGGCCGGGCTGAAGGATGTGTCCCGCCCGGCAGGCAGCCAGGCAGCTGATGCGAACAGGGAGGCTTGCTTGCTTCAGTGACGGAGGACTACAACGTTCCCCGCCTGCGGCTCCGGCCTCTGAGCTCCTGAAGCAACAGCTCCAAAAGATACAATGTTTCAATTATAGAGCTAAAAGATGGTGGTTAATTTGCATACACCAGTTGCGAGGGAAGACTGAGGACAAAATGGAGGCCGAGCGGTACAGACGGAGCCAAGGCTGCGGAGGTGGGAGGCGGGAGGTGGGGGGAAAGCCCAGTCACAGTGGCTGCCACCTGGAAGGGCAGCGGCTGGGAGGGGAAGGGGCAGCTCCTGGGAGCGGGAGGGGAAACCCAGCAGGAGGGGCTGGCAGCAGGAGGGGAAACCCAGCAGGAGGGGCTGGCAGCAGGAGGGGAAACCCAGCAGGAGGGGCTGGCAGCAGGAGGGGAAACCCAGCAGGAGGGGCTGGCAGCAGGAGGGGAAACCCAGCAGGAGGGGCTGGCAGCAGGAGGGGAAACCCAGCAGGAGGGGCTGGCAGCAGGAGGGGAAACCCAGCAGGAGGGGCTGGCAGCAGGAGGGGAAACCCAGCAGGAGGGGCTGGCAGCAGGAGGGGAAACCCAGCAGGAGGGGCTGGCAGCAGGAGGGGAAACCCAGCAGGAGGGGCTGGCAGCAGGAGGGGAAACCCAGCAGGAGGGGCTGGCAGCAGGAGGGGAAACCCAGCAGGAGGGGCTGGCAGCAGGAGGGGAAACCCAGCAGGAGGGGCTGGCAGCAGGAGGGGAAACCCAGCAGGAGGGGCTGGCAGCAGGAGGGGAAACCCAGCAGGAGGGGCTGGCAGCAGGAGGGGAAACCCAGCAGGAGGGGCTGGCAGCAGGAGGGGAAACCCAGCAGGAGGGGCTGGCAGCAGGAGGGGAAACCCAGCAGGAGGGGCTGGCAGCAGGAGGGGAAACCCAGCAGGAGGGGCTGGCAGCAGGAGGGGAAACCCAGCAGGAGGGGCTGGCAGCAGGAGGGGAAACCCAGCAGGAGGGGCTGGCAGCAGGAGGGGAAACCCAGCAGGAGGGGCTGGGAATGGGAGGGGAAACCCAGCAGGAGCAGCTCAGAGTGGGAGCGAAGCCTGCCTCAGCTGGTTTCGCTCCCCTCTCTGCTTGGCTCCAGCCACTGGAAGCCCTATTCTTGAAGGAATCTTCCTGCAACGGGCCTCTAGTTTTAAATAAAAGGGAAGTGAAATTGACTTCATTGAGCTTCTAGAACTATCTAGTCTAAGAGTTGATAAGGGTGATAAAGAGATTTATATATTCATAGACTGACAGAGAGCTTGAAAAGCATTTTCTTAGAAGATCACATAGTAAATATTTTAGGCTCAGAGGCCACAAGGTCTGTGTTGCAACTCTTCAACTCTGCTGTAGTAGCACAAAGCAGCTAGAAACAAAATATGAACAAAAGGTAGCTGTGTTCCTACAACTTTATTTACCAAAAATAAAAAATAAAATGGGTGGAAGGAGGCCCTCTGTTGGCCCCTAAGTGACAAATGACAGACAGAGGGGCGGGATCCAGGGCAAAGGTTGGCCTTACACAAGAGGAAAAGGTAATAATGATGTATACCTGTCTAGAGGCTGGCTTAGCATTAACTAAAAACTTGAGCATGTCATCAAAATAGCAATTCAATCTTTTAAAATTATGAAGAGGCATATATAAAAAAGTGAATTGAGCTGCTTCTAAAATGGCTTTTGATACAGCTCTAAAGAAAGAAATACTTACTAAGTTGTATTGAAATAATTTGGATATTTTAAATTCTCAACCATGATCCATTTAGTATCAACTCTTGTGAAATAGCATTAATGACAGCAGCAAGGACCTCCCTCTTACATGCTGCCTGAATTTGGTGGAACACAAACTCATCACTGCCTGCTCTAAAAGGAAGGTCTGATTTAAAAGAATGATCACATTATTCTCTTTCGACCCTAGATCTACAGATATCTTACTTGAAAAGCTGATTGTGGAATTCTGACTTATTTCCATGACTAAAGCAATGTGATTAAGTGCCTATAGGCTTTAGGTAATCACCCAAGGTTTTTGATTCTTAAAATCAGGTCAGAGCTACAATCAATGAAGCTCTCTCCTAAGACTATTGACTGCTTGAAGAATCTGGACAGCACAGCACCTAAAAACAAGAACTGCAGTCATGCTGAGCAAAAAGCCTTTGAAGATAGTTTCCTTTTTAGAGCTTCAACAATATGACAATGAAGAACTGACATGGTGTGCATGTTCACATACTAATGCACAATGTACAGGGGCATGTTTGTAGGACAAAGTGGAGTGATTCTATATGCTATTGATTTTCTAATAATTGCAATGGTCTTTCATTGAGACCTGTACATTCTTTTTTAATAATATTTTTGTTGACTTCAGAGAGGAAGGGAGAGGGAGAGAGATAGAAACATCAAAAGAATCATTGATTGGCTGCCTCCTGCATGCCCCTTACTGGGGATCAAGCCTGCAACCCCAGGCATGAGCCTTGCTTGACCTCCTAGTTCATAGGTTAACACTCAAACACTGAGCCACACTGGCTGGGCAGAGGGGTACACTCTTCATGCTCATCATCACCAGGATGTCTGGACTTCAGTAGCTTTTCCTAACCAACCAAAATTTGCTAGGTGAGTTATTTTTGCCAACTTAAATCAGGTGAATAGTATTATTAATATCTCCTAAAAACATGTCGAGCAAGGCAAACTTCTCCTCTGAAAATAAAATTTAAAAACTGGTTGGATAATAGAGTCCTTTGTTTATACACCCACTCACCCACCCATCCATAAATAAAATTGTCTTGGGGGTGGGGGCGACAGAGGAGCAGGGTGGTGGATATTTGGTGGTAAAAATCAGTGATGCCAGAGTTTTAAAATGTCCTAGTATCTGTCAGGAGAGACACTGAAGACTTTAACTCCTCTCTAAGACTGTTCTGCTGAATGGCTCTAGGGAAAAGCAATAGGCAGCCCTTCTCTGCTGTAGATGAAAGAAAAAATAGGAAAAGAAAAATGTGTTAGGAAGCAGAGATGTGATGGCGTGGGAGAAACAGGCAAACAACAAATAAATCTCTTGGTAGGATTTTGGATTGATAGGTAGGACTTCACCCTGAAGCATTTCTCAAAAGCCCACATATGCAGTTTCACCAAAGAGGTATACACCCTACAGGAATAGAAGAAAGTAAAGTAGCAAAGAGCCTAATGATGAAAAAGGAAAGGGAGTGTTTTGAACCAATTTTAGATGGTCAGAACATTACAGAAAGGATCATGCGTTCTTGCATTCCCACAAGGTCATTTTTCACGGCCTCATCCTTCCCTTCCAGCATTTCATCTGGTTGCTTGGAAGATTGAGTAATAGTCCTGCTGGGAATATTATCTGTCCCAGAAACCACACAACAAACGTTATGGCCAGTCCACTAAACCACATGCTACGAAAACCTTGACTTATTCTAAGGTTATATTTCCTCAATGATCAGAACCTGAACCCAGCTGTAAGCATCCATTCAATGTGTTATCACCCTAAAATCAGGAATCCCTGAAGTTCTTGAAGTATTTTAAAGGTTCATGTTCCACTGGGATAAGAAACCAAAATCTCTGATACCTAATATTAGTCCACCTTCACTAACACCAGCCCTTTTTCCCCTCACACTACCATCCCCAGTGCTATAAACGCCCTTGTCAAGACAGCAACCATTGTAGCCAATACTGCTACCAAGCCTGGATTACTACTACCACCCTTCTGATGCCCAATGTTGACTTTATCATGGCACCAATAAAAAGTGAATTTTTAACCTCAATCAGTCTTTTATTTTTAATTTCTTTATTCATTAAGTTATTACATATGTGTCCTTATCCCCACATTACCCCCATTCCCCACCACTCATGCCCTCACCCCCCTGTTGTCTGTGTCCATTGGTTAGGCCTATATGCTTGCATTGGTTGATCTCCCCCACCTTACCCCATTCTCCCCACCTTCCCTCTGAGGTTTGATGGTCTGATCGATGCTTCTCTGTCTCTGGATCTATTTTTGTTCATCAGTTATGTTGTTCATTATATTCCATAAATGAGTGAGATCATGTGATATTTATCTTTCTCTGACTGGCTTATTTCACTTAGCATAATGCTCTCCAGTTCCATTCATGCTGTTGCAAATGGTAAGAACTCCTTCCTTTTTACCACAGCATAGTATTCCATTGTGTAGATGTACACTGTTTTTTAATCCACTCATCTGCAGGTGGGCACTTGGGCTGTTTCCAAATCTGAACAATGGTAAATTGTGCTGCTATGAACATAGGGGGGCATATATCCCTTCTAATTGGTGTTTCTAGTTTCTTGGGATATATTCCTAGAAGTGGGATCACTGGGTCAAATGGGAGTTGCATTTTTAGTTTTTTGAGGAAACTCCATACTGTTCTCCACAGTGAATCTGTCTTTCATTGTATCCCTCTTAGGGTAGAACCAAGGCAAGTCTACTCATGTTGGACTGACAGATGGCTCCATGACCAACCTGGTTGCTCTAGCAAAAATTCTAAGACACATCCTCGAGGACACTTCTCTTTGTTCCCACATCCAAAACATCATCAAATCTACTAATACTTCCATAGCATATCCAGAATCCAACTACTTCCCTAAATTTCTTCCTCTACTACTCTCATTCAAGTCATGATCATCTTTAGTCCAAACTTTGAAATAACCTCCAAATTGGTCTCCCTGCTTCCATTCTTGCCTTCCTGCACTCCATTCTTCATATGTCAGCTAGAGAGAGAATTTCATAAAGATAACTCAGATCCTCTCACTCCCTTGCTTAGAGCCCTACAAAGTTTCCCTGACTCACTCTAGCTTATGAAGCTCCATGTCAGGTGCCCAGGAAAGCTCTCCAACTTCACGCCATTGTTGACTATACCAGTGTGTCTGCAGCCACTTTGGCCTCTCTCTGTCCCCCAAATACACTAAGCTCATTCCATCCTGAGAGTCTCTGCATGAGATATTTCTTTTGCTTGAACTGTTCCCCCCAATATTTGTGTGGCTCCCTTTTTCTCAGAGAACTGGTCCCTGACCAGCTGAGCCAAAAAAGCTTCCCACCATTGTCTTTTTATTGTATTTTAATGAAATTAACTAAAAAGCTAAATGTCACAGAAAAGCACGTATCAATTTTTTTTATTTACCCAAGTGTTTGAGTGATGATTACCAAAACTGATCTCACATATATAACAATGTGAAATAAAATCTTCAACCACAAAATCTATGGAATTATATAAACAATCTGCTTCAGAGAAAAACTGTACATTGATGCCCCCAAAAGTCACAAATCAGTAATTGACATGTCCAGACCCAGATGATATAAAAACTCAGAAATTTAATCAACATTAAAATATCTCTGCCAGCTTAGGTCTGCTGCAAGAATTCTATAGTAGAAAAGGGGACATGGGCTGGTTCTTTCTTTTTTACTAGATTCCTATCCCCATTACCATTTCTTCCACTCTTTGCTCCTAGCTGCAGCTTCCAGCACTTTCTATAGTTGAGGGGAAGAGGAGAAAAAAATGAGGAAAACCCTTCCAAGATGGGTACCAGTGTCATCTGGCTTGGTTTCCTCTGGCCCTGCCAGATATTTTAAGTCCTCCCTTTTTCTCCTGGACACTTTAATGGATTACTCAAAACCACAACCACCCCAGCCAGGCTGGCGTGACTCAGTGGTTGAATACCGACCTATAAACCGTAAGGTCATGGTTCCATTCCTAGTCAGGGCACATGCCTGGGTTACAGGCTCAATCCCCAGTGTGGGTGTGCAGGAGGCAGCCAATCAATTATTCTCTCTCATCATTGATGCTTCTATCTCTACCTCTCTCTCTGAAATTTTTTTTAAAAAATACAACCACCCCTATCTCTGGAAATCTCTCCCCTGCAATTCCCTGACATAAATATTCACCCTCCAACTTGACACTGAGTTCCCCTGTGGCCCTAGTCTTAGGCAATAGGCCTCCAATCAGATTCTTTCTATTACAGTGTCCTAATTCCCCCAGAAGTGCCTTAATACTCTCCAAGATGGGTCAGGCTCCAGGAGCCATCTTGGGTCTCTACAACAGTGCTTTCTCTCTCCTTTTTACACTGGGTGAGGCTGGGTATGGTTCTTATCTCCTTCTTTATCATCTTACTTAGGGAGGTCTAACACCTCACTTTGAAATGTGAAGGTATTTGAGACTTCTCATCATGGGCTCAGCTAAAGGTAATTTTATATATTTTTTGTATGTGTCAAAATATACAGATTCCATTATTCAAGCATTCTTCTAGGAAAGATTCTCCACATAGGATTAGTATGTCACTATTCACAGTATTGGTTTAGGCAATGAAGAGAACAGGAACTATTCAGAGCGAATATGTATTCAGCCTTATATCTGTAGCCCAGGACATGTAGTCCTGCCTCATAAATAGTCACTCATGTGGCAAGTCTAGATTAATAAAGTTGCAGAAAAAAATGATGATTTGATCCATTTGGCAATGAACATTAGTCCACGAGCCCATGAAGAAGAGTATATTTTTAATAAACATTTGAACACCTCAGGCTTATTATATAACCCCAATTGAACAGAGGTTATATTACTATCCAGATAAAAATAATGAATGAACTGTTAAAGGTACTCAACCCCACTATTTTCATAGACCATGATGGATTTGTTGACGTCATTTATAATAATACACACACTTCGCGAATTTCCAAATACCTCCAGAGGAACTCAGAGTCCCCCAGTAAAAATTCCTTATTAATCGCCAACATTTCTGAGCATTGGCCAGGGAAGCATTACATTTTTAGTGCCAGAATTAATGCCAGTTTACAGTCACCCGGGCATTGTCCTTGCTGATTTATTATGTCATGTAGGACAGTAATGAGACTGTTTCTTCCCCGTGGGCCAGTTGAAAACTCCTAATTCTTTGTTCTCATGACACATCTTTCTTGTATGGGGCAGTCAGTGAAAGAAAAAAAAGGCAACTGATAAGGTCTTTGATGTAAATCCCAGGTATTGTCTTTTTCACCCAAACCAACCTAGATGACAATCATGGAGAAAAGTCAGAATTGCATGTAAAATGAAAAGCCTAACAAAAAGCGGGGGAAAGCCATGAAGGTCATCTATCCCACACAAGGAAGAAAAAAAATCTGAAAAAAACTGTGCCTGGTATTTTTAAACCACCCTGGTGGGACATAAATAACGCTTTAGACTGGCCACCTTACTAGCCATGTGATCTTGAGCCTAAGTTTCCTCACATGTGAAGTAAGCTAGTACTATTTACTGCTTATGGTTGATTTAAAATTGGAATGATTTAGATTAGATTTTAGAATGCACATGGATTTAATGAGTGAGAAAGAAAAAAATTGGGTTTGTTTGGTCAGAAGATTTTTTAACTTGATTTCAAACTGGTTTTACTCATCCTTCTAGTTTAGAGATCCTACATGAGTGTGTCTAATTGGGAATCTGGCACAAAGAAAGGTCTGGAACCTCATTTCACAATTCCTATAGTTGTTCTACATCTGAGCCATGACCTCTTTATAAACACCCATGCAGGCATCTATGTAGTAGATTGTAGAATCTGTAAGATACGATTTTTTTTTTTTTGTAGACTCAGTCTCATATCTCAAGAAAATGACCCTACCTGCTTAGCACTTCTTGCTTCCGGCAATAAAAATGACAACCTTATCTATATGATTATTTTTATATAAAACACTAATATTGGTTCTCATGGGTAAAATGAAAGACATTTGTTTTTTGTTTCTAATACCTTTTTTTGGAATAAAATGAGAGCCGGGGAAGAAAATCAATGCTTCAGACTAATTTGCTGAATAGCTTTTAGCTGTCTAGGAGAAACAGGCCTGGAGGCCAACCCCTTCACTCGGCATGTTCAGAATCTCATTGCAAATTCCTGTGCCAGCGAACCTGAATCTGACGGCTGAGTATGCCCCGTCTCCAGCTCCAAAGAGATCAGCCACAAAGGCATGGATTAGAAGAAGTTCCTGGAAGACAGTTAAGCCCTTGCCATGTTGTTAATAAGCATTTTCATATGGAGTGACTGGAGAGCATGAAACAATGACTGCAAGCCCCAGTAAGCTGTCAAACATTAAGCCCACATGGGTGAATTCACCCTGTTTACGTTGCTTGATATAAAGCCAGAGGAGGGCCAGGCAAGAGCCATAAATTCAAATAAGCCTTTTAAAGCCTTCTCAATTGATCACGACATAAAAAGACACGGAGCAATTGTATAATCACCTCACACACAGGTAACTAAATATATTGCCCTTTCCAAATTCACTGATGTAAAACATGGAGCTTTGTCTCCCCAGCTAATGGTTGAGAGCAGTTTTTATAGTGCTTTCCTGTGAACTTCATACCCAGCAAATCAATGACAGTCCCGGAAGCAGTTCCTTGGGTCAGACAGTAACATCTATACAATGAAATCTGCTCATGGTAAAATAACTATTAAAGTGAAGTGGAGTTCAAGCCTTGGTAAGGACTTCTGTCCTTACATATATATTAAATGTTTATGTGAAGGTCATAGGAAATGAGACTTTTTCTCCTAAATTGCTTGTCCTCTTATGTCACATTAAAATATGTAAATCTGATTCATGAGGTGATATAAACTGAGGCAGCGAATGACATTCTGAATTCACAATTAATTAACTCCTGAGTCTACATATACAAGCAAGGGGCAGCGTGGCAATGGGGAACAGAAATCACCATCATATCTAAATAGGGAGTAAGTAGATGCCAGATACTCCTTTCCTAGTGTAAGCATTACATGTGGTAACTGGGGCCAATATAAAGTTAAAGTAAGAATTTTAACCAAAGAACTTATATGCATGTGCATAACCCATAGACAGACAATAGTGTGGTGAAGACCTGGGGAGGAGACACAAGCAGGGTGGAGAGAGGTAATGGGGGTTGGGGAGGTGGAATAAATAAAATAAATTCTGGGTTTTACACTTGGTTCCACGGTTCATACACAGAACTTGTATCACCACGAGAACAATACTATTATCCCATCCCTTCCTTGAGGTTATTCAAAAGGAGGGGGGAAAATGACTCCATCTTAATATTTCCAAATGCTTACATTTCTTCATATGACTGTCAACAGAGAAACAGGCACCCTCAGAAGTCTCCTGTTTGTATAAGTATCTTTTGTTTCAGATTCTCCATGTGTTCAGTGAGTGTGGGCTTCATAACAGTTGCAATTTAGAAAGTTACCTCAAGTTTCAAAGCCAGTAGAACTCACTTTAATGGATGGTCACCACAACTTTTTACCATCTCTGTCTCTAAGGCCCTCATCTTGTCACTTTAGGAGTGAATCCTGAACAGAAAGAGGTCTGTCTGTTTTTCACTGAACCTTCATCATTTCCTATTGGTTAATCTGAATATTTTAAAAATATAGCCCGTGTTAACAAAGTGAGACTGTGCAGGAAAAAAATATTTTTGACCATGCGTTTTTCTGCAGATAGGAAGTCTCCTGAGTTGACAAGCTTGTGGGCAATTTAATCTGATGGGCAACAAGGAATAGCAGAATGTTAGATCTACAATGTTCAGCAGTGACTTAAATCCTTATAATTCTATAAGTTAAACCTTACTATTCCCCATTTTGTCCATTTTACAGTTGAAGAAGTTAAGACTCCAAAAAAATTTTTTTACTAACATCTGACAGAACTAGGACACTGTCTTGACCTGTGTTCTCAGTCACTGTGCTGCCCTTAAAAGGCAAGCAACAAAGAGCCCCCACTTGTCAACTTGGGTTTCTCCTCTATGTCACACAATATAAGAAAAGTAGCCATTTCTGGAGTCACCAGAAAGCTCACAGCAGTGGACAGACACCTGTAACATAATGAAGAACCTAGAAGATTCCTCAGTTTCACTTTCAGAACTTTATGTCTCCTGAGGAGCAAATGCTAAAAGCTATTAGAAACATAGGAAACCCTCCCAGCTGGAATGGCTCAGTGGTTGAGCATCCACCTTTGAATCAGGAGCTCACAGTTGGATTCCCATTCAGGGTATATGCCCGGGTTGCAGCTCTATCCCCAGTGTGGGGCATGCAGGAGGCAGGCGATCTATGATTCTCTCTCATTGATGTTTCTATCTCTCTTCCCCTCTCCTTTCCTCTCTGAAATCAACAAAAATATATTTTAAAAAAGAAAAGAAACATAGGAAACCTGTATGCATGTATAAACGGTATCATTGATAATACATTAGATCTACATGAGATCTAGGACCCTGTTTACCATGCTCCACAATCTATAGGTCTGCTTATCACAGTGCCTGACACTGTAAAATAACATGCTCTCAATAACTCTGTATTGAATAATTATGATTATGACCATTAACATTAAAAGCTGAAATCAGAGACTTCTACCAAAGAGATTGATTTTCATGTTTGCTGTGAATTTTTCTTGAACCAAGAAGTTAACTTCTGGTTGTGAAAATATCAAAGGATTTTGTTTTCTTCATATCAAAAATAATTGTGATAAACACATGAAAACTGCAGGCTCAGCAGAAAGATTAATACCAAATTCCAGAAAGAGCTGGCAGCCAAATTTGTCCATATTTGGGGAGTAACATACAATTAAAGTTCTCCCCCAAGGAGAAATTAGATACAGCTTGTAGGCTATTACAGGAAATTGCTGCCATAGCTTTTCCAATTACAGATTAAGTATCAATCATTTAGCAAGCCAGAAATGACACCAAACTTAGGCTAATACCATATCAAATGATGAAAATTCTATTTTAGATATGTTTGGACATTTTAGCCTGATTCTCTAAAATTTGTCATAAAAAGTGAATATTCTACCTCCCAAAATCAATATAAATAAAGCCATTCCCAATACCTAGAATGTGCTATCGCCATTAATCATTATTTGCATTCTCTTACATTCTCATAATCTACAACCCTAAGGAACAAAGTCAAATTGCAAGAAAACAAGCTAATGTCACACTACTTGAGAAAATCATTTCTGCTGACTCCAAAAGTCAGAAGAAATTTAGTTTAGTTTCATGAACAACACAGGAAACTGATGTTCTGAATGACCATCATGAATCATTTATTGTGTTATAATTTTTTAAAAGGAATTCAATTATGTTCAGTACATTTTACTAAGTCACTCAAGTGGATGCATTTTTATTTATTTCCATTGACATACAATGATTATAAGTTTGAGCACTAATTAATCAGAAAATTCAATGAACCCAAAACTCCTATTCTCTAAGAATTTCATTAAGCTTTTATTAAAAAGTCAAGAAATAACATAATAAAGAAGAAAATTAAATAAAATGGCTCAATAACTCTGTAATAATTATACTATACCATTCTAGTAAAGGTTTTTTAACTAAATTATCAAAACATATTTTAAGCACTTAGCTTTTAGTGCCCAAGACCAAAATGTTTTTGACCTTCCAAATATCAATCTGCATATCTTGGAGCATACAGAGTCCCTTTGGCCTTACTTTGATATGTTAAAGGTTGCTGAGATGTTCATAGATAAAGGTGCACCTGTTTACAAATGTTCTATTATGGTTGGCTTCCAGTTGATTAGGCTAGAGTTCCTCATACAATTTTTAGCTCACAATCTCATTTCTTCAAGATATTTTTGCTACTCCATATTCCAACTGTTTTTCTGTGAAATCTGTGATAAGATTTCAAAACAAGTGAGGAAAACACATTCTCTCTACTAATTAAAATGAAACAAACACACTAGACCCTTGACATTTATATCAGATAGTTCCTGGAACTTTTCACATCCCAAACTTTAAAATAGCATAGAGAATCAAAATTCTGCATAAAAATCGGTATCGGTGATGGTTGGATTGCCAACTGGGCTCAAACACTGACTAACAGGTGACTTTTCCCAAAAAAAGAAGTCATGAGTCACATGTCTTATACCAGCTTCAAAGAGTTCACGAGTCACATGTCTTGTGAAGTTTGTTATCATTGAAGTTTGCCTGACTTGAGTTGAGGCAAATTTCAATGATAACAAACATCACAAGACATGTCCTCAACAAAATATAAACAAAACAAGTGTAAAATTTGAATGTATTATAGGAATGCAAGACTTTTTTGACATTCCAAAATTAGGGCATCTCATGCCATTAACAGAATAAATGATTTTAAAGTTAATATAGTCATCTCAAAGAATGGCCAAATGTCTTTTGATAAAATTCAATATTCATTTTTCCTAAAAACCGTATACACTAAGAACAGATGGAAACTCCCTTAATATTATAAAGTTCATTTTAAAAACAACAATAAATATCACACTTAATGTGAAATATTGAACTCTTCAATATTGAGATCAATAAAGAAATAAGGGTACATGCTATCATCACTTAAATTTAACATTGTACTGGAACTCCTATCCAGTACAGGAGGGTGAAGAAGAAACTATAATTATAAAGACAGAAGTAAATATATCATTATTCACAGAAAATCTAAATATCTATAAAGAAATTATTAAAATTGATAAGTGAGTCTAATGCAAAATAATTGTATTTCTTATTTTAATATTAGAAAATAAAATAGTAATGCTAAAATGTTGAATAAGATAAAAATATTAAATGCCTAGATAATAACTAATAACCACAAATGTGTAAAACTTCTATACAGAAAAGTATAAAATATTATTGAGGAAAAATTAGGGAAAATAAATAGAGAGATATACTATTTTTCATGGATTGGAAAATGATTGTTTTTCCAAAATTGATGCATAGAGCATTACAATATCTATCAAAATCTGAAGAGATTTTTTTTGTATGTTGATCTTTTTTTAATATATTTTTATTGATTTCAGAGAGGAAGGAAGAGGGAGAGAGAGATAGAAACATCAATGATGAGAGAGAATCATTGATTGGCTGCCTTCTGCATGCCCCCTATGGGGAACAAGCCCACAACCCAGCATGTGCTCTGACCGGGAATTGAACCATTATCTCCTGGTTCATAGGTCAATGCTCAACCACTGAGCAATACCAGCCAGGCTGTATGTTGATCTTGACATGCTGAACTTAAAATTTAAATAGAAATCTCAGGGTAATCAAGACTCTCACGGAGAAAAAGAAAAATAAGGTAGAACTTGATTTACTGGACAGCAAGATTTATCATAAATTTCTGTTAATTAAAATAGGATAGTATTGAACAAGAATTTTATGGTAATTTAGCTATTGAAATAGAATAGGGAGCCTGAAACACAATCTGTTTACAGCTGATTTATGATAAGATAGCTCTGTAAATGAAGGGGACCGATTTTGGAAGTATTAAGTCAATTGGGTATCTATACAAAAAGAAAATGATTTCTACTACACATTTGATACAAAAATCAACTATAAGTAAATATAAATTTAAATTAGAAAGCTAAAACAATAAAACATCAATATAATAAAGGATATACCCATGATCTCAGGGTATCAGCTATAACACCAAAGTATCAGCTATAGGGAAAACAATGATAAATTTGAATATGTACCAAAAAATGTATTACATCAATGAAAAGTCATGTCACAAAGTAGGGAATATACTTGCAACACATTTAGCAACACAGAGTTCATATCTAGAAAAATTAAAGCTCATGAATCAATAAGAAAAACACATTCAAAAGAATCGGGCAAGAAATTTTAACTGGCATTTCAGGGAACCAAATGATTAATAGGCTTATGAATTGCAGCTCAACTTCAATAGGAAATAGGTACATACAAATTAAAACCCTGTGAAATAATTCTACATTATCTGCTAGAATGGCTAAAATTAAAATACCAACTATATCCCATGAGGTCAAGCCTGTCTACTTATACACTGTTTCTAGGAGTGTCAATTGGTATAACTATTGTAGTAGTTTTGTTTTTTTGCTGTGTAACCAAGTACCCCAAACTCAGCAGCTTAAAACAACACATATTTGTTATCTTGCAGTGTCTGGGGTCAGTTTATCTTATAGTTTCTATAGATCTGACCCAGTTTTGCTGAATTCTATAGGTCTAA
>NW_006383010.1:1811167-1813714 GCF_000327345.1 Myotis davidii | reverse complement strand
CTTCCAAATCATTCAGGCTGTTGACAGAATTCATTTCCATGTAGACAGAGGTCTCTGTATATTTTTGCTGGCTCTGAGCTGGGGACTACTCTCAACTCATAGAGCCTACCCAACTTCAGTGTCACATGGCCCTCTCTAGGCCCTTTCTATTACAGTCTACTTCTAAGCCAGGTCCATCTCTTGCCCCAGTCTGCAGTCTGCTGGGACAGAGCCTTATGTAACATAGCACAGTCATATCACCTTTGCTATATAGCATATAATAACACCTTAATTAACCAGGGTGATTGAAGAATGAATAACATTTTTATTTAATTCTCTACTTTATAACTGAGTAATGCTCTAGAATGGATTTGACATTTTTTCTGCCGTGTAGAAGAACAAGCTGAACAGAAATTTTATGGTAAAAATGGCCAACTGCCTTGGTTGTCATATTAATTTTGTATTGCTGCACAACAAAGTACCACAAACTTACAGCGTAAAACAACACAAATGTATTAGCTCACGGTCCTGCAGGTCAGAACTCTGGCATGACATAGCTGCATGCTTTGCTTGGAATGGCCGAGGTCCAAATCTAGAGGTTAGTCATGCACAGCTTTTGTCTGGAGGTTTTGAAGAAAAATTTCTTTCCAAGCTGATTCTCTTTGTTGGTAGAATTGAATTCCTTTCTTTTTGTAGGACTGAGATCCTCATTTCCTTATTGGCTATAACTGGGGATTGCTCTCAGCTCCTAAAGGCTGCCCTACTCTTTGCCATGTGACTCCTTCATTCTTCAAATCAGTAATGGGCATCAAATTCTTCTCATGCTTTGAATCTCTGACTCCTCTTTCTCTTCAGGTAGCTAAGAGAACTCTGCTTTCAAACAGTTCATGTGAATAATTGGGCCACTAGATAAGCTTCCTTAAGACTAAAGTTGCCATATAACAACATAAGCATATGTAAAATTTATCATATTCCCTGCCCAGGGATAATGCAGGGCATGAACCCCAGGGGAGTGGGAAATCTTGAGGGCCACCCTAAAAGTTTGCCTACTGCAAGTGTTATTATCAAGAATTAATGAAAGAAGCCATAGAAGAATGTCAGCTGAATACTAAGGTGTTTAATAAATACTACTCTTTAAAAAGCAAACTATTGGTACCAATTTTACTTCCTTGTGCCTTTTTAGCTCTACTATAGTGATTGTCAAATTTATGGATTACAAACTTTTAGTGGGTGCTGGAATTAGTTCAATGGGTTGCAACCAATTTATTTTTTAATTGAAATAATAAAAAACAAAAAAGAGAAATATCACAGAGCAACTTAGCATGATTTTAAGTGTGATCAAGAGTTCATTTGAAATATTGAAATCAATCCAAAAATATCTCTCAGGTGGAAATAAACCCTCTATAGTCAAATTGTTTTTATTATATGTATATGCATGTATCCAAGGAGATTATATATATATATATCAGAAAGCTTTGAAAGCCACTAATCTAGATTACAAAGAACTCTTTTACTGATATGCAATTATCAAAGCTTTTACTTTAGTAAGTATTATCCTTAGAGCCAAGTCTAACATTATTTCGTATTATTCTGTAAAGTAATTCAAGAGTTCTAAAATTCAGTAGTTTAATAGTATTAATTCCTCCTAGAAAATTTAAATAATTTCTTATCCTTTAATATATAACTTTTGAAGCATCAGTTTTCCTATCCTTTCACATCAGTCAGGCAAGTCTTCAAGACCTATCCATATCTGGCCTCTTTAAATACATTGATTTTAACTTATTTTTAAATAAGCAAGCATTTTTATTACTACAATCAGTAGCATTTTTCCATACCATTTCTTTATCTTCTGAAGGGCATTCATTATTAGTGATAAGTGCTTGGGAGCCAAGTGTTCTATGAACTTGTCTGTGCATAGAAATCTGGGTAGCAGCCTAATTCCCCAGGCAACCATAATCAAGGCAATTTACCTGACAGTTACTGAGGGCTTCCCCCACACACCAGCATGGGGCTGAGCACTGGAGATCCAAAGATGAATAAAACTAGTCCCTTGCTCAAAGTATTTATACATCTCCAACCCTAGAATGTATTGCCAATGTTCTTTTTACTTTTGTTTTAATTTCTGTTCCTTTCTGTTCAGACTGTTTGCTTTCCTCTCAAATCTACTTGTGTCTCATTGAATATCCTGTCATCTGCTTTATTTCCCTGTAGGGTAAATTTGGATTTTAAGCAAATGATCGAGATATTCGTATTTACAAAGTTCTCCCAAACTGCATTACCTGCAGTACTGCAGTAGAGGTTGCAAAATCAACAAACACGCCATTATTTTCCAAAATATTAACAAATACTAACCATTTTTTAATGTGAAGCGATATAACTTTACCTTTCACCTTTAGGTATTGGTTTTACCCAAGGATTCACTTAAAATCTTAAAATTAGACCAGAAAGTAGCTAAAAGGGATGGGGAAAGCTCCATAATTATGTTAATTTTTGCAAAGAAATATTGAATTGAAGCTTTCTTTGAAAGAGAGAGTATAATAAAATGAGAATTATTTCATATTCATTGTG
>NW_006383010.1:1801773-1811087 GCF_000327345.1 Myotis davidii | reverse complement strand
CTTTCCACATCTGTCAAAAAAGGGCCACAGTCACCAGTGTCTGGCTAAATAGCATATTAAAGATTCAACTAAAAACTAAAAAATAAGACTAATGTACTACAGGCAAATAAATTGGAACCCATTTAACAGTTGGTCACCACCATAACAGGAATTCTAACACAGATATCTCTGTGTATGTCATGCACCACTGAGTCAGCTCTGACTCCTGGCGACCCTATGAATGAGTAATGTCCACAGTGTGCTGTCCTCAACAGCCCTAATCAGCTCTGTAGACCCCTGCCTATGGCTTCTTTTATGAAGTCAATTCAGCTCATATTCAGTCTTTCCCCATCTATTTTTTCCAGTATTATTGTCTTTTCCAAAGAACCCTGCCTTCACCTGATGTGCCCAAGTTAGAATAGCATCGGTTTCATCATCTTTGCCTCTAGCAATGTTTTAGGATTAATTTGCCCTGGGATCCACTTATCCAGGGTTTCTGTAGAGCTCCCCTCCAACACCATATTTCAAATGAATCACTTTTTTTCTATCAGGCTTCTTAACAGCCCAACTTTCGCATCTGTACATAGTAACTGGGAATATGAGGGTGTGGGTGAGCTTAGCCTTGGTGTCTAAGGACACATCTTTGCTCTTGATCTTTCCTCATTCTTCCAGTGCTGCCCTTCTCATTTTCCACTTTTTTTTATTATTATTTCTTAGTTGCAGTCTCTGTTTGAATTGATGACTGAACCAAGGTAAACAAAATGTTGAGTAACTTCAAGGTCTTCTTCATTGTCTATGTTAAAATTGTGTATTTCTTTTGTAGTCACGATTTTTATCTTCGGAACTCTTACCATTTGCAACAGCATGGATGGAACTGGAGAGCATTATGCTAAGTGAAATAAGCCAGTCAATGAAGGAAAAATACCACATGATTTCTTGATGTTCAAATGCCATCCCACATTGGCACTTCCTTGTGTCACTTTAAACAGATATATCTAACCCTACTTTATTCCACTCATTGAGTCAGGGCAGCAAGTTGGAGTTTTGCTACTAGATAAGTCAAAGAAAAATAAAGATGTTAGAACAGATTTCTTCCCCACAGAAGAGCTTGCCTAAGGTGTTCACACATCCACCCACTGAAATTGAATCACTAATGTAACACATTGCCAAAGAGATGAGAAGCAGTGACTTAACATAAGTTAGCTAGATCTGAGGAGAAAAACCAACATAATCAAAGTCTTGTCAGAATAAGAGATAGGAACCCAGAGGACAACACGAGTTTTGTTTTACGAAAAAGAAATACATCTATTTATCAATTCCTACTTATTTAATCTTCTCATCTTCTCCACCACCACCAACCACATCAATGTGACTGATGTAGTAAATTTTAAAAAAATAAAGGATGGTTAAATGGCAAAGTCTGACACAATTGCTAGTGAAGAAGGATTGATTTTGAAAGGCTGTCCTAACATTTTGTTTTAATATATAGCAAAATAATGTTACAGACAAGATAGGTAAAAAAGCCTGTGGATGACAATTTGCAGAAGGATCAGGCAATAGTGAAGGTGGAGTCACAGAATTAAATACCTGCAAGGCTACTCAGGAAAGTAAGAAATGAAGCTGGTCTGACATAAGACCAGAGGGAATGGCACACATTGGAAAGCACCTGCTCTGCTTCGATATGAGCACTATTCTACTCCATCAAGTCATAGCCATGAGGGAAGTGGGAATAGTGGTGCCAGACCTAATTTTTCAATAAAATCTGAAGATCTGAATTTTTGTGTTAATGTTCCCATTTTTTTCAAACTGAAAAGGACAAACAAAAATAAAGCATTAGCCATTTTAAGCTTAATGCCTGCTATATGTGGCCTCTGCTTTAGCAGGAAATAATTACAAGATACAAAGAAAGGTTTGCTCTGTAATTTGGCTAATATTAACAAAAATGTGACATAGTTCTGGAAACACTATTATTTTTCATCATTAGCTCTGGAACTTGATTCAGTGTAGCTTACCCTTTTAGTTAATGTTGAAAAACAAAATACACAAAACTGCCCCGAGAGGGCATTATTTGTCAACAGAGAGGACCTGAAGGTCACCAGGGCCTGGGGTCAACTTGGATATCGGTCTCAATGTCCAACAAAGCATTGGAGCAAAACCAGGCATTATAAATTAAAAACTTTTTTAGAAAAGGCCGTAGCTCGATTCCTTAACCATGGTGCATAGCCGTAAGAGTGGAGGAAATATGAGTGTAATATCTTTCTCCCACATAAATGTCACTCAAGTGTATCAGCATATCTAAAAGGTATGTTTGTGTTACTTTCAGTCCCTTTATGGCCTGAAATGTCAACACATAGTCAATAGCTCATTTCCTGTTGATATTTAGAACTAATTTTTTAAATGAAACCAAAGATTCATTTGTATAACTCTCTTCCTCTCCATTAGAACAAATCCTCCTTTGGGTTCTGTATACACCTCCTGATCAATTGGATGTCTTTCCTGATCACCCACTGATCTTCATATCAGCGTGACCTGAGTTGTTTCTCAGTCTTCAAAGCTGATGCAGGCTGAGACTGTGTTCTCCTTAACAGAGGCCCTTCATTATTCTTCACAAAGTTCTCTTTCCTCAGTCCATCACAGAGCAATTTACTCACCATTCTCTCAATACAGTTGATTTGCAGCGAACTTCATCTCAGTCTTTAAATGACTTTAGCCTTTGTCCATGAAGCCAAATAACACCAGCATCACAGCTAAAGCTTGCTAAATAGTATAATTTGACCGCAATAGCTGACCTGAATTTCAAGTACTTATAGACAAGATTATCTTGCCACGAGTTAAATTTACCCTAGCCTTTGGCACCATAGAAAAATTTCATAAGTTCATATGACTTTATTTTGTTTTGGCAAAAGAGACACTGACCATTTTCTTTTTCTTTTTCTCTTGGTAGTAAAATCTCTCCTTTCATAACAGTATGGTTCCAAAAGAAGGAAATCACAATTGGTGTTTTTTACTGTGTTCCAAGTGAAGATTTGTCAGATATGAAATATTAAAAGTTGTAGTCAGAACAAAGAAAGTGCAACAGATACAGAAAAATGACACTTCACTGAAGCTCACCTAACAGTAGCACATATCTCCTTCTAAAGAAAATGAAATTGGCAAATGCACCTCAATATCAAGCACTGGGTAACACAGCAGATTGCAATGGGCTCTCCCTGAGCATTATTCACTTTCTTCTTCAAGGATTGTGAGTGAAGTCTGGTAGATTCTTTCAGGCTATCAATCCCAGTAACTCCTCTTTGGTGAGTTTAAAAAGTTATTGCAGATATATATAGCAGATAATATAAATGGAAAAGTGGATGAGAGTAATTCACTACAAATCATCATTTTTCTACAGTACAAAATATAAAAATTATGTATAGTATACAAAAATATAGATGCACATAGGGATATTATATGTGAGTGTGGAAATTTATAGGAAATGGAATATTACAAAATGTTTGAGAGAGAAAGAGATTGCAGAGAGAACAGAGTTATAGGGGAAGGGGAGAGAATGTGGAATAAAAATGAAAATGTGAGCTTCTTCTCAGAAAGAAGCTTGCAGGTGTGAGACAGCCAGGATTCTATGGAATACTGCATGTGTAAGGTTGATGGATTCCCAAGAGAAGAAGAGAGGGCCAACTCCCAGAAGATGGGAAGAGGAGGATCTCATCATATAGACCAGGTCAGACTGCGGCATCAAGATGGTATAGAGGAGAAATCCCCCATTCAGAACCAGCCTAAGGGTATGCACCCTTTCAAGAGTTCACTAATATATTTGATTGGAAAAGGGGATTTTTAAATATCGTATTTTGTTATATTTTTACTTATTGTATGCCAGGAATATCTGTTGAGGTCAGTAGGACCCTTGTTTCTTTCATTAAAAAGTTAAATACATAAGGAATATAGATCAAAGTATCACATTTATTACTGATCAAGTCTGATCTGAGTTACAGGACATAGCTTACTGTGAGAACCATGATAACATTGCCACTACAGGTCATTTAGACAGTGGAAGGTCTCCTAACTCTGAGTGGAATGGTTGATAACTACTGCTTCCTGGACTAGCTAGTCCCCAAAAGGGAAAAAAAGGCACAAAATGAGATGAACATGATGTGTTTATTTTTATCAATGTCTCCCATCAGATAACTCATCCTTACTTGCCAGGAGTGAAGTGAGTAAAGACTTGGAAATCCTCTGGGAGCTTTATATTAATCCAGCTCTCCTAACGTGACCTATATTAAAGATAATGATGTAGGGAAGTCACATGTCTGAAAAATAACTGCTACTCACTTTATTGTAATAGACATTTCCACATATCATCATAAATAGAATTTTCATAAGATTCTTTATTCAGGCCTTTGGTTCAACAAATAGAGAGGAAAAACTTGCACATATAAAAAAAAAAGATGAGTAATAGGCCAGATAAAAGAAGTTTAGAAAATTTTACCTGTTTTTTTAATAATTAAATGTCAGAATTTCTTAATTACTACTAATTCTCCTTGAAGTCATAAATTTTATAATTCAGTTTAAGAAAAAAATCACCATTTTACTGGGTCATTGCACCAACTGATGACTACCTAATAAAGAAAAAACTCTGATAAGAGAATTGTGCCCTGATAAATTTACCTAAGTTATGATTTTTTAAAATATAAGGAGTCAACTTGTAGCAGAAGAAAGAACACTGATTGGTCACAAAGAGTCCTTTATTCTCTTTATTCTAGCCGCAAATCTCTCACTTCCTTGTGCTATGGCACTGTAGGAGCTAGACAAAGTGGTTTCTGGGGGCTCTTTCAAATCTAAAGTGTCTTTCTGTTATCCATAATCACTTCTAATGTTATTAAAATTTTTAAGTATATATGAAACAAGATAAAACTATTTGAAATACTTTCATATTTGATTCTCTATTTCTTAATATTATTTTTCTAGATTCCTATACTAGTCCTAAATTAGATATGCCTTGTATATGCTGTACTAGATATTATATCCTATATGGCAATAGCAATACAGATTATCAAGTTCTTGAGTAATCATCTCTTAACAGTTTTGTTTTTCTAATGATAAGTACTTACCCTGTCTTTAACACATACTTATGAAAAACTGTACTCTTTCTTAACAATAGTCCTATTTACACAGCAAGGGATGTCAATGCTGAAAATGTGCACCAAACTAAATACAAGCCTTAGCATGTCATTATACAAGGAATTATGTAATTGAGTGATCAATAGAAATGTGTTGTCAACACATAGGTTGATTGTTAAAATTGAATAAGCACTTAGAGAGAACTAGGTATTAAATAAATATGAATAAGAATATTAAATTATCCCTGTTACACTGCAGGAAAGTTTGACAATAAGGATTTACCTTCTTCAAATATTTAGAGAGCATAAATTGATTAAAATGAAAATGAAGTGCAAAGCTAAACAAACAGCCAAACAAGACAGTAAGTACGCAATACATAATGTTACAGGAAGTTTGGGGACCACAACATTTGGAAATTGCCATGGCTTTTCTTAGCATTTCTATTGACAATATTCAGAAAACACAGACATGGGCCTCTCAAATACTATACTGTTGATGCTATACATAGCTTTTCTTTTTTCTTTTTGTAAAGTGAATCACCTATTTTATAATGTTCTCAGTGCAGAACTTCAGTGACCTTACTCCCAGAACACACTTCATTATCTTGCCACCAAGACTTCCCCAACTTGGGCTATTATTAATGATCATATTAAAGTCGTGGACATTGTTGTAACAAGATAAAGTGGAATCATTTTGCTTTGATTTTCTTTTCCTCACATCATATGAACTTCAAGCAAATATTTGTACTTCAGATCTATAAAATTAAGATATTTGTACAGGGACAGTATTTTATTCACTTGATAAAAACAGAAGGTTTATGACTATAAAATATTTGAAGGATTAAAATGTCTTGTTAATTAGCCTGGATGCACAAATTACTGTGGGTCTTAATGTAGGCAGACAGAATGTTCTTACAACGCATCCTATTGGTATTCCACTTGGCTAAGCTACTGCTGCTCTCTGATGTTGGACTTCTCCACATAGAGAGGCTGGTAAGTCTAACAAGAGCCGATCAAGCATTTGCCACCTGGAAGGTCATTTGACTATCGGCAGTGCTGAGTAAGTCCATTTTATCTCCTTCCCTCAGTACTATGCTCAGCACCAGACACTGGGTGGGGACACGTACTAATGAACATCCAATTCTTTCAAATGATTGAAGACAAGGTGGTAGCCAAAGGAGTGGTGGTGCCACTTTGAAGAGAATACTGACGATCATGGATTGCTTGTGTGACCCTTTTCCTTGTAACTGAAAAGAATTATTTCCTCTCTGTTCCTAATGCTACTCAGAATGCAGACTCTGTAAGAAGCGAAATTATATATACCCAAAGAACAGTTACTCTAATAAGCTTATTAGTATACTTTGGCAATTAATATTATATGTAATGGTGTGAATGTCCAAAAAAATGTAATGCTTTTTTCATAGTTTAACAGGCCCTTAATGAAGACCAGATAAGCTAGAGAGCTCTCACTGGTGCATCAATTGAATTTAAATTAGGAAAAAACGGAGTTAGCCTCTTAATAGCCTTGGCCAGTTCATAGAAAATGTTGCTGAAGTCATCCTAAATTTATTATAATGAAATGGACTGGGTGAGTCAGCATGTTTGTCATCCCTGGGAGCAGAAACAGTGCACTATTCCCCTCTCATGATACAGTAAAGGAGCTAGAGTCATGGAACACTTGCTGGGAAAATGAATTCTTTTCCAAAATCTCTACTCTTCATTTTAAAACTTTGTTTCAAATTTGTTTAAGAACAGTTTAGTGGATCTTATCATTTAAATACCGAAGAAAAATGGTATTCAATTCTTCTTTGGGTGACTTTCCAATGCGAAAATGTGCCTTTCTCCCGTTGTCTTAGCCTCAAGATCTTTGCAAATTAAATAAAACAGTATATTTAATCCTTTGGTCGATTTGGAAAATTAAGTCAAACTTGCACACTAAATGTAACATTAAATCCCCATATACGTACAGGTTGCTATCGGTTAGCCTACTAGGCTGAGTTGCATAACAAACCATCGCAAACTCTCGTGGCTCACAACAAAAGCTTTGTTTTATTGTGTCGTTCCTCTCATTCGTGCCACAAAACCCATTATGGCTCTGCTCAATATTATCTTCTCAACACCATTCAGGTTGACAGAGTAACCTTTATAGGATGTTGTCCATCTCATAGTGAAACATACTCTGGCTTAAGGTTTCCACTTGAAAGTAACAAACATCACTTTTGTTCACATTTTCTTAGCCAAACCAAACGTCATATTGCCAAAGTCTAGCATCAATGAGATCCAAATATATAATCTTTCCACAGGGAGATGCATGACATGAAGGGGCATAGCAAGAAGGACAGAAAGAAATTAAACCGTATTATAATGTTTGTTCTCTTATTCACAAATAACTAACACCCTCTGCTCCATATATAGAGTATAATAATTCCCATCCTATCTCCACAGGAAGTAATCTATAACTTTCATCATTCCATCAAAGCATGAGGTGCACATTCTCCTGAGAATTTTTATACTAGGTGTATACAAGCCTCTTCTGGAGTCGAAGACCCAGAATTGAAGAAGGTAGTAATCAGCCCCTCCCTACCCCACCTCCATTAATAAACACATCCATTCAGATACAGGAAGAATGGTAGACATATGCAGCCATTTTTCTAATGATTCTAAAATCCTGCTGGCAGGCATTGTAAGGAGCCTACCTTGTAAGAAGTGTTATGGACTGAATGTTTGTGATCCATCAAAATTTACACCTTGAAGCCCTAACTGGCAATATTTGGAAATGGGGCCTTTAAAGAGGAATTAAGGTTAAATGGGGTAGTCAGGTTGGGGTCTTAATTCCAGGGAATTAGCATCCTTATAAGAAGAGATACCAGAGCACTCTCGCTTGTGTCCATTCTCTCTCTCTCTCTCTCTCTCTCTCTCTCTCTCTCTCTCTCTCTCTCTCTTTCTCTCCAGGTAAGTACACAGGGAGAAAGCAGGTGTCTGCAAGCCAGGGAGGGAGTTCTCATCAGAAAGTGACCATGCTGGCACCCTCATCTCAGACTTACAGCCTCCAGAACAGTGAGAATATAATTTCTGTTGTTCAAACCATCAAGGCTGTGTTATTTTATTATGGCAGCCTTAGGAGACCAGCACAGCAGGGAATGTTTCTGGATTAAGCCCTATTTCCGCCTGCAGGAGCAGATCTCTATTCCATTGTTGTCCATAGCCCGTGCGTGGTTCAGCCCCCTGGGAGGTCTTTTCCTATTATCTCCCTGACCTCTTTAGGAGGACATTACAGCAAATGACCTTCTTAGAATCTGAGAACATTTCACACCCTGTTTTCTGCCCATAAATGATTGGAAGCCTAAAGGTCACATTAAATTTTGAAATTAAATCTCTTTTAGTTAAGGCTAGTGGATTTTGGGGGATCACACTAATCTATATATATTTTAAAAATAGTTTCTTGTCTATTTGACTTATATCAGTACATGTGCCAAGAACTACAATCACAGTTCTTTTTAGAACACGCCTCCACTCTAGACCAGGCGTCTCAGGTCTATATGAGAGCCATGATCTTTGTCACTTCTGGAAAATTTTATCCAGTTGGGAGAGTTTAGTGGGTATCACTTTGTCAATTTGAGGATTTTTATGATGATACTTACGGCCACACCCTTTCTTTTGTTCAAGCGATATTGTCTGCTTTAATTACCCATGTTGCTGTGAGGCCTTCACTGCTTTCCCTTTTCACAGTTGGAGCTTGTTTGATACCACGTGTGGGCTACTCTTGTCTCTGTTCAGCAACTTATGACAAAAAAGAGATGAGCTCAGAAAAAAAGAATTGTGTGTTTGCAGAAATGAGAGGGAACTGAGTCAGAAAAGAAATAAAAAGCTTCTTCTTATAGCAACTCATATCAGTCTCGCTCATATTTCATTGACCAAAGCAAAACATGCCCGATCTTATATCAGCAGAAAAGGGAACTATAAATCCTTCCTTTGGAAGAAATGGTGGAGCAATAGTACCGTCTACCACAAGGCTTTACAATATCTACATAAAATTTTCATTGTGCACATATATCATTCCTGTGAAATGGGTAGGAAAAAGTAGGTAGTGTTACTAGCCTCATTCTCCAGAGTATAAAATGAAAGTTCTTGGAAATTTAAGTCATAAACAAATTTTAAAATGCTAGTAAGACAAAGAAAATTAATCTAGAACCTGAGATTCCTGCCTTTTAATGGGACACT
>NW_006383010.1:1795885-1801752 GCF_000327345.1 Myotis davidii | reverse complement strand
TTCTACCACTCTGGTACTCATGAAATACAAAGCTTACACAATGCTGGTACATGGACACAATGCCCCAGGAGACAGGGAGCACACAATAGTAATCATGTTTGAGCACCAAAGAGCTCTGTGCTCCAGCTCTCTTACATACTGGCTTTGTGAGCCTCAGCAAATTTCTTACTATTTTTTTTTTTTTAATTCTCACCTGAGGATATTTTTCCATTGATTTTTAGAGAGAGTGGAAGGGAGAGAGAGAGAAACATCGATGTGAAAGAGATACATCTATTGATTGCCTTCCCACATGCCCTGACCAGGGCCAGGAATCAAGCCTGCCACTGAGGTACATGCCCTTGACCAGAATTGAACCTGGGACCCTTCAGTTTGCAGGCCGATGCTCTTCCCACTGAGCCGAACCAGCTAGGGCTCAGCAAATCTCTTAAACTCCCTGTAATTCAGTTTCTTCATCTGTAAACTAGAAATTGTTTTTATTTAATGCAGACTCACATACTAGTTTAGTACATATACTAGTATTTGATACTGCATTAAATATCAGATCCAGAATATGAAAAAGAAGAATGAAAAGCAAGATAGAAGTACAAAATAGGCATATTGTTCTGGGCATTTTCATCTCAGTTACGTCCCTATTTCTTTCTATAGAGAGTGATCCTTTTTATAAAGTGAACACATAAACTATGCACTTGCATAATTTATGCAATTAACATGAAGCATAAAGAGCAGCCATTTAAAATTCCTAACCTTTTACATAGGCAGCAAAACCATAAAATTTAGGATATAACAAATATTAGAACAAGGTAACACTAGATGCATATTTGATTCTATGTCGGTTTTATTGTTTTCTATATGAAATGGGAATGATATTATTGTTTTCACTTTCCAGATAAAATAACTTTTGTTCCAATTAAATTGCTTACATGTTAAGGTCTTGGGCTTAGAAACCACTGTGTGCTAAAAACTCAAAAATTCTTATTCTAGATAATCATATTTCATGGTCTTCGGCACAACTGATATGAAAAAATTACTTGCAGTTCCATTTCTCATCAATTCTTTTCAAGTACATTCATATCATAACGTCAATCTCACATAAAGCCAGAGCAAGCGCCTCTTTTTACTATCCCCACACATACTGTTCTATCATTGAAATATCAGTACACAAGGCTTTAAATCTCAAGCACATTCCTTTTACTGGATTCATAAAGTTCAATGTGATTTCTTAAATATAATATGCAAAAGAGAATCCCACTATTACTGTGAAACCCAAATTCCAAGGTGAACATTTTAACAACTACCAATGTCTCATGACTATTGAGTGTGGACATTTATGCTCTGGTTCAGCTGAAACTCATAGAGCCAGAAGTCATACACACTTCTATACAAAGCAAATCGTCCAGGAAAATAAACCCCTAAGTAGCAGGCAAACCTTAAATAGAAGCCATTTCAAAGCTGCAAAAATCACCACCATTAAGTTAGAAATAGGATCTACTTAGAGAGCCGCGTCAGGGTCAGCATCAATCTCATGAGATGACAGAAAGCCTTCCCACTCAGTTAATCCTGCTACAGAAAAGGCACGTTTCCAGAAAGAGAGGAGTCCATGCAAATCATAATAAGGATCAGTAACGCTACTCACAACATCACGGGAAGAACACTGGCGGGCACAGAGGGCTCCTCAAGTGACATGCGAGAGAGAGGAAGGACAACATGCAACATATGCACCAAATAATGAAGTAAAATGGGTTTATCTGGGGGGAAATGTTCTCTCCTTTTTTGGTAACTACTTGAATTTCAAGTTTTAAAAAGTAAAATCTTACTCAACCTTTTAACTAGTTTAAATGTAACAATAAAATATCATTTTTTTACTTGTGATTCTTGCAAAAATTAAAAAGAGCTATGGATCCCCAGATGGTGAATGTGTAAAATAACAAGAGTTCTGATAGCTGGAATATAAATTGGACAAGCTTTCCACATGGCAGTGTTGCAATGTATGCCAACGATCTAAATGCGCATGGTCATAACAATTTCACTTTGGGATTTCTCATATGCAAACAAACAAAAAATGCAAAGATACATGTCAATGTGAAGTTCAGGTAGGGCACTGTTTCATTCATAAAATTTGAAATAACCTAAAAGTTGTCTAATAAAGAGTTTTCTTTAAATATGTTTTTACTGATTTGTGAGAGAGAGGAAGGGAAACGGGGAGAGAGAAACATCGATTGGCTGCCTCCTGCATGCCTCTTACTGGAGACTGAGCCTGCAACCCAGGCATGTGTCCTGATCAGGAATGCAACCAGTGACCTTTTGGTGCATGATCAGACAATCAACCAACTGAGCCACATGGGCCAGGGCCAATAAAGAGTTTTCAAAATAAATTAAGAGTCTTTCTGCACAGCTCTCTGTCTTCTCTGCACTGGGAGCAGCTCTCCTCATCCCCTGAAAATGTCCGCCTGCACCAAGTTTATCTCCACCCACTCCTTGGACAGGAGCACCTCTCGCTGAGCCGCCGCTGTCTGCAGTGGTGCAGAGACAACCCACGACACTGACAGATGGGAGCCTCAGCAGCTTGGCAGCGCCATGTCCCCTGACCTCACTTATTTCTAGCCGCAGCTTCCAAACCAGCACCGTTTCAAGGGACATAGACACAGCAGCCAAGTTCATTGGAGCTGAGGCTGTCACAGTAGACGGGGCAGGCTCTGGGGCTGGAATTGCAACTGTGTTGGGAGCCTCATCATTGCTTATTCCAGAAACTCTTCTCTGAAGCAACAGCTCTTCTCCTACACCATTCTGGGCTTTGCCCTCTCAGAGGCCCTGGGGCTCTTTTGCCCTGTAGTGGCCTTTCTCCTCCTCTTCGCCATGTGAAGGAGCTGTCTCCACCTCCCATAGTTCTTTTTCTTGTTGCCCTGTATGTTCCTTTTCGTGCACCTTCCCAGGCAGCCTGGGGAAAGTGGTTGGCTCAGGGTTTGACAGAGGGAAGACAAATAAATACCGTAGTAATAAGAAAAAGAGATATATCCACACTGCAGAGTACTATGCAGCTGTTAGAAAGGATCGGGTAATTGGTAGGTATTAGTTTATCATTTTCTAAATGGAGATTATAGGTCAGTATCCATTAATATAAAAAAATGTACATATTTGAATGTGCAATGCAGGACGCTGGAAAGAAAAACACTTTCCTAATAATTGTTCATCTCTAAAAAGTGGGATTATTGGGCCCCTAAGAATCTCCCACACTTTTGCAGACCTGAAGATTAGACCAAAGCAACCACAGGCCACACGGGGCAAGGTAAGATGTCCATGCAGGCACACACATGCTGCTGGCCATTTTATTATTGTATTTTGCATCAGATATTTCTAGATGTTTTCGGTACATTCATGATATAATGAGTTCTTTGGCAGGGAAATAATGTACAAATTCAAGATCACCTAACATCTTATTTTATACTACCGTCAGTGGGTTACCATTTGGGGCAAATGATAGAGAAATTACCCAAGTTTGTATCACACTATATATTAACAAATATATCACCCTTGTATCTGGCAGCACTCTCTCTCATAAGCTTTCCTTTCCTGAATGTAGGAATGACACTCAGCCAGGCGTGGAACTGTTTTTTTTTAAATATATTTTTATTGATTTCAGAGAGGAAGGGAGAAGGTGAGAAAGATAGAAACATCAGTGATGAGAGAGAATCATCAATCGGCTGCCTCCTGCATGCCCCACACTGCGGATCAAGCCCGAAACCCAGAGATGTGCCCTGACCAGGAAATGAACTGAGACTTCTTGATTCATAGGTCGACGCTCAACCACTGAGCCAAGCCAGCTGGGCGGACCTATTCTTTAATACACAGGCAAATAAAAGAATAAAACAGGCAAACACACACCGTGCCCGAATGATTACAAGTGCTTTTGAAGTTTTAGGTCGCAATTTCTACTAACAGCTCTTCTCTGTGTCTCTCTGTCTCACTGTCTCTTTCTTTCTCTGTGATATAAGCGATAATGTTATAGTTGAAATTGGCTTTCCAGCTCTGAACTATAGCTTATCTTTATTCTTAAAAGTTAAAAATGACACAATATAGATTCCAAGTTTCCTTCGCCCAGCTCTAAAAAGAAGAGAAGAGTGAACAAATTTCAAACACACAGGAGATAAGATCTGGCAGAAGAAGACATAATGCAGAGTTGCAAGAGATTCCTTCCTTTTGTCAGAGATGTTTCTGCAGGGCGTCTCCATTCTCCTCCTCTGTGAACCTAATAAATGTCTTAACTATGTCACTCACACAATGATACTGGGAGAAAGGTTCTGGCAGGCCCGCTCTCAGATGTGACTAGAGTACCTCCGAAAATAAATATTATTTTACTTTATCTCATTAATCTTGGCCATTTCTTCCTTCCCTTCGGCCAGCCTGACTCAGAAAGGCAAGTGCTTTATCCATGTGACACAGAGTTATAGGGAAATTGCCACTCAGACTTTGAAAATGAGTCTTTTCCATTTTCTGACAACCATTTATCTCTCCGCCATCAGGCAGTATCTAAGAATTTTTATGTGTGTTTTATCTTAAAGATGAGTTCCTGCTGCTTCTCAGGGTGTCAATATATTTTAATCTCAGGGCCTGTCAATATATTTTTACGTTTGAAGGAAATAGTAACTTTCCAAGACAGCCACATTTTCTTTTTCTACGGTCATACTATCATTTAAAACAATTATCCAAAACCTTTGGCAAGCTACTGTATTCCCCTGTTTACAACATGACCTCATTCCTAACTAATTCACAAAAACGTGTTTCAAATGAACTAAACATCAAATGGATTAAAAATGTAATGCTCCAAGCAGACAGGAAAATTGAAAAATTATTATTAGCTTTAAATAATCACAAATAACAAAATTATAATTATTAATGTTGAATGTTTAATTTCGAATTCCCCCTCCTAAATTTTCACTTTTATACTTTTTATAAAGATGTATACCAAAAGGTATCTCATGTTTATAAGCCTCTCCTACATTCCAACTTTTAAAATTATTATCATTTCTCCTTACTCATTCTTGTGTCCTCTTCACTGTAATTTGTCCTAGCCTTCTTAGTTCTTTTCCTTGACCTCCAACCACACTTCTTTGTAAAGTACAGCATTTTTGCTATTTCAGGGGATTTTTTATCCATAAATTGATGATTCTTTGTTGTTCGGCTTGTATTTTAATGAGACTCCATAAACTGCTTATTTGTTACTATAGTCTACTTTATTTCCCCCACAATATTAGATGCATCCAAAAATCGTTTTGCTCTCTGTGACATGTCCAAACCTTGACTGACCAGGTTTCCCCTTCATTCAAAAGATTTTGTATCAATCAATCCCTCAATTCATATCAACTTAAGCCAACTTAAGCAAAGAGTTTGTTATGTGAAAAGTTTCTTATGAGACCCACTGTGGCAAACACTTCTTCTTCCCTACAGCTTCTGTTTTCCACTCATCCAACAGACCTCTCCTCCCTTCACTCTGCTCTGAGCACCTGAGAGATGATCTCCAGCAACAGGCTCCCTTGCCCTCTGCCTTCTAGTTGGGGGGTCATTCAAGGAGAAGCATTAGCAAGAGATTGGAGGGTAGGAGAGAAGTAAAGTTAAAGTCATGCCCTAACCTGTTTGGCTCAGTGGATAGAGCATTGGCCCCGCAGACTGAAGGGTCCTGGGTTCAATTCCAGTCAAGGGCATGTACCTCGGTTGCAAGTTTATCCCTGGCCCTGATTGGAGTGCATGTGTTTTGGGGGGAGGCGACCAATAGATGTGTCTCTCTTATGCTGTTTCTCTCTGTGTGTCTTTCCCTCTCCTTTTCTCTCTCCTCTCTCTCTCTCTCTCTCTCTCTCTCACACACACACACACAC
>NW_006383010.1:1790382-1795855 GCF_000327345.1 Myotis davidii | reverse complement strand
CACACAAAAAAAAAAAAAAATCCTCAGGTCAGGACTAACAAAAATAAAATAAAGTTGAGGTCATTATTCCTCTGGCTCCATCTTCTGATCTCCATGTACTGGTGGATCCTCTAGGGAACCTTCTCCATATGACTACCCTTCCCCAGGTCTGGCTACCACTTCCCCCATTGCCACTTCAGATCTAGAGGTAGAAATAGATCCTCCTTTTGCTAATAGTGGGGTTCTGAGCTACCTCTTGTTAGTTCCACTAAGCACTTTGAACATTTTAGTAGGTCCCTACTAAACTTCTCTCACTATACCCACATTGAATGTGCTTCTAAATGCTACAGCTTCTTAAAGACCTTTGAAAAGTCCCAAGTTCAAATCCATGACCTTTTATTGTGTCTATGTAGGTAATTTATCATTTTACTTTTCCAGTTTTGATTCAGTTATTAGTCTTTTCTAAATTTGTGTATTTTATATACAATTTTCTGTTTAAAATCTGTGCTCAATTATTGTGGAAAATCTGAAAATTTTGAAGAAAAAAACCTTTATAATGTTTACTATTTGACCCTTTCTGGAAGAAGTTTGCTGACCCTATTCTAGATCATAGGTCTATGTATTAGATTGAGGTCATCATACAGATATTTGTAAGTTTGCGTCCTGCAGGAAACAGATACCCAGGAAGAATTTGAAGTCGAGAGATTTACTGGGGGGATAGGGAGCAAGAGTAGGCAGGGAAAACCTTCAAATGAAGATGCAAGGCTGACATCTGTGAACAGAGAAGGGGAAGGAGGGAGCACTCAGTAGGGAATGTCTCAGGCAACAGTGTAGCTTTGAGGAAGTCCTACCCAGACCAACAAATTCAACCACAGAGGAGCCCTGCATTGGGCAGAAATGGCCAGGCCCTGTCACCCCCTCATGCTCTGGCACCCACTGGAAGCAGCTCATGGGGAGCATGGCCTCAACGTGAATGAGGCAGATCACAAGAGTACCTCATACCAGTTCCTCCACCAAAGTCAGGCCCGCCTCTCTGCTGCCTCTCCTACTCCACTACTTTCATGCTCTAGAATTCAATTTTTTTTTTATCACTGGCAACCAATTTAAATTTTTCATATATTAGAGACCACCATGATGAATAATTATGAAGAAGCAATGTAAGCGAAGGCAGGCCCCTTCAACATTTGTGCTATGGATTTTGCACTTAAAGCATGTGGTTGTTTCCTTATAAAAAGCAAAAAGCCTTTAAATTCAGAAATCATGGACTATTTTTGCTCTTTATATTTAAGGATAAGGCTGCTTCCAAGATCACTCTCAGCCTGGGGCCCTCAGATGACTGAGACATGAGCCGGCATCACTCAGGGCTATATAGCAACCTTCTCCAGGGCCTGTCATTATTCAGGAGTCTACAGGTGACTGCATTGGATTCCTCACTTCTGATTGAAACATGTCATCACACTGTCACTACCAGTGGTCACCAACTGGTGGTCCCTGAGGTCCGAAAGGTTGGTGACCGCTGCCAGGCAGCCACACACACATTCACATACGCACGCGCACGCGCGCACACGCGCACACACACACACACACACACACACATTCTATTGCATATCTCTTCACTATGTCATAACCACTCTTGTGCTTTACCACCTGACTGTACCTGGGACCCTCCCCTGGCCTACACTACCTCTCCCCTCCCCTAGAAGCCCAACCCATCTTCCAAGTTTCTATTCAAGCTCTGCTTGCTCAATGCTCCTTCCCTGACTACTCCAGCTCTCAAATTTTTCTATCCCTGACCTCCTAGAGCTCTTTCACACACCACCACTCATTTATGCTTTGCTTGTACATATCTTGCTTCTCCAGGAAGAATTCATTTCCTTATGATGAGAGACTGTTCTTTGAACTGCCTCTGTACCTCTCACAGCATCTAGCTAGCTCTCATAGATACTTAACCTAGGTGGAATACCTTTCCTTCAAACCCCATGCCCTTTCTTCAAGGCTCATTTCAAATTCCACATTCTCTAAGTATTCTTTGAGTTCAAATTGAGGTTGTTTGTATCTTACTCTGCACTGCCATAACACTTTGCTTGTACTTTTAATATATAATTCTTTCTTCTGTGAAACATAATCAGCTGCTTATGTACTTTTCTTCTCTACTCTCGGTAGATTATAAGATCTTTGTAGGCATATTCGTCTTTGTAGCCTTTGTTGTATTCATGCTCTGCATAAGCCTGGCCCTTGGTTTTGCATTGCATGAAGGAATGGATAAAGAAAAAAATGGTAATAATTGAAACTTTGTACAGAAAAGGTAACACGAAAGAAAATGTGATCAATAATGGGAAGAAGCCTTAAGTAGGTCTCAACTCTACCACTGACTAGCTGTGGGATCTGGGAAAGTGAAGTAACTGTTATAAACATGAATTTTATCATTTGTAAAAATTTGTGGGTGTAATAAATGTTAATAAATAACATGCTTAAAAACACAAACTCTGCAGTATTTAAATCTCAATGTTGCCAATTACCACTTAGGAAAGTAATCAAACTATAACAAGTTTATTTTCTCACTTGTAAAATAATTATAGTACAAAATGATAGCCTACCCCATAGAGTTATTCTGAAGATTTAATAAAATAATGTCTATAATGGTCTTAGAAAAGACCTAGAATTATAAAGCTTGGTGTGCCTGGTAGTTGGAAGTATTATTACTATTACTACTACTACTACTGTTGTTGTTGTTGTTGTTGTTGTTATTATTATTATTATCAGGATCCCTTTCATGTTTAAAAATCAGTGATTCTATAATGGCACTTCCAATGGCATCGTCAATCTCTGAACAAATGCTTTTCTTAATGATCAAGTCAATACTAAACTGATCATTTGTCTGACCATTAATATAAATAGATGTTCTGATGGTAATTTATAATTTTTAATCTGTTGGTTCACTACAATGAGAAGCTTATAGGAGAATTAAAATAAACTTAAACATCAGGAGCTAGTCTTAAATATTCTAGCTAAGCAAAGAGGCTGACCAAAATGACCACAATCATAATAATTTAAGAATCCATGTTGACGGTAGCATAGCGCAATATGTTAAATCAATTGATTTGGGTTCAAATTGCAGATCTACAATTATTGCTATGGGAACTGGGATCTTGCACAAATTGCTAAGCTCTTTGAGCTACAGTTTCTTCACCTGCAAAATCTGATAGTAATTATTGCAAATTCAAAAAGTTATGAGCATTAATTTAACACATGTAATGAGTGTCTGGCATATAGCAAACACTCAATATATGTTGGCTATTATCATTATCCATGCATGTACTCTGCCTGAAAAGCCTTACAAATAGAAGGTATTATCATTATTGCTACCATCATAGCTCATGCAAGACTGTTGTGCAGAAATGCTAATTAGAGAAGGAAATATATGTTAGAATAAGAAGGAGAAAGAACCAAGGTTAGATTACAGAAACAGAAGTTAAATTAGTAAATCCAGAAGAATTTTTGCAAATTATATAAACCTTGAAGTGAAGTGGAGAGAGAAAGAAGAAAAATAGAGCCCCAGGCAGGCCTTGAGGAGGGATCGAGAACAAACAAGGAGAGAGCAGGGGAATCATTTGCACTTTTTAAATAAGCTCAGGCCAAGCTGCTCTGTGCATACGCCATCGCTGGTTTTCCTGCTATAGCATCACACCTATGATGCCCACATTAGAATAATAAAACATAGATGCACATGAGTAATCATGGCTGACGTAAGCATAGTTCTTTGAGAATCATCTAGGAAGAACACCTGGAAGAATTTGGGTCTCAAAGAATGATGTCATGAAAAAGAAGAATACGACATATTATAAAAGGTTACGTTGAGCCTGGTATTGGAGCGTATCCTGAGGCTACTGACCTATAGCTCCTTCCAGATACTTCGGTTAGCACCAGCATGAAGCAATAAATCCCAAGTTATATGTCCATGCTTTCTTAACTGGCTGTCTTGCCAATGTTGATGCTTAGACATCAACACAGATGTCAAAGAAACACAATTGAAGAAAAGTAGATGTTCTCTCTCTGTTGCTGGCCTAATTTTCCAAACCCCCTCACCATAACCCACCACCATCACCTGCCCAGGGTTGGGTGCAGCCAAGAATAACAGAGAAAAGAACAACATACTCTAACTATGTATGGTCCTCTGAAAGGGTGGGAAAGATTGACAAGAAATTCAAGGCCACTGATAATGTATTCATCTAGTTTCCCAAAGGAGGTCACCAAAAACAAAAATCCGCATGACACATGTGGCAAATTAATTTTAATTCAGAATAATCGTTAAACTCTTCAAAGAAGAGTGGGTGCTATTCACATAAAGTTTTAAAGATAAAACAATGCCGAAACCTGTTTGGCTCAGTGGATAGACTAGAGCGTCAGGCTGCGGACTGAAGGGTCCCAGGTTCGATTCCGGTCAAGGGCATGTACCTGGGTTATGGGCACATCCCCAGTAGGAGATGTGCAGGAGGCGGCTAATCGATGTTTCTCTCTCATCGATGTTTCTAACTCTCTATCCCTCTCCCTTCCTCTCTGTAAAAAATCAATAAAATATATTTTAGACAAAAGATAAAACAAGATTTCAAGAAACTTCCCATTTGCATAGGACCATTATAGACTAGACTCTCTTCCTCTGCCAAACCTCTTTTCTCCCTCTAATTTCTCCTCTCAGATTCCTGAATAAACGTGTGATTTTATGCACTACTGGGGCACGTTGGTAGAAAAGTTTAAGAACCATAAAGATGTTGTTTCCTTCGCATCATACAGACAAATATCCTTGGATGAATGTGTTGGTGCAGAATGAAAAGTTTCTCACTTCCCACATGGTGTTTTTTTTTTTTTCTTTTTAAATAAGCAACAGCTCAAAAGCTTTTTCCTCTACCCCACGGCTCTGCAGTTCTGCATCTGTCACTACCTTTGTGTTACTACATTTGTAAATTTTCCTCTTTTGAAAGTCACAATCTGTCCTTCACCAAACACATCATCTAGCAGCTTTCCCTGATGAGAGTATATAAATCTCACTATTTGGGCTTTCTGATTAGACAAAGGCGAATGGAATACCCCTTACCGGTTTCTCCCCTCAATGAGATGGAAAATTGCTGGTTTTATCCATGTGTCAGGAGCCACTAGTGCGGAGCTGGCTGTCCTGCTTCCATCCTGCTACTTGGCTGTAATCTTTCCCAGAGATCCCCCTTTTCCTTAACGACTTCCTAGGATTTGGTACAGAGACATCACCCCATCAAGCTGCGGCCCATTCTGTAAGCATGTAGTCATTTTGGATTTTTCAACCAATAAAGCATTCAAGACAGTCTCCCCTTTTAACTAAATATTTAGATTATATGAATTTGGTGCTATTTGATGTAAAAGAGCACAAACTAAATCATAAATATGGATTTCGCTCGAAGTACCTAACTTTCTTTTTAATCCTCACCCAAGGATATTTTTCCATTGTAGTTTTTGTTTTTGTTTT
>NW_006383010.1:1788021-1790323 GCF_000327345.1 Myotis davidii | reverse complement strand
GGAGGGAGGGGAGAAGAGAGAGAGAGAGAGAGAGAGAGAGAGGGTGAGAGAGAGAGAAACATTGGTGTGAGAGAGACACATTGAGGGGTTGCCTCTTGCATGTGCCTGGGAATGAACTGCAACCCAGGTAGGTGCCCTTGACCAGGAATTGAACCTGTGACCCTTTGGTGTGCGGGCCAACACTCTAACCACTGAGCACACTGGCCAGGGCAAAGTACTTAACTTTTATGGCCAGTTTCTACCTGCTTATGGTGGCTCTTAAAACCATTAAATACTTGTGTATGTGTTTTAATTTTGTTTAGAATTTATCACTGATATCTACAGGAGAGTTCTTTTTTTGAAATATATTTTTATTGATTTCAGAGAGGAAAGGAGAGGGAAGTATAGATAGAAACATCAATGATGAGAGAGAATCATTGATCAGCTGCCTCCTGCACACACCCTACTGGGGATTAAGCCTAAAACCCAGGCATGTGCCCTTGACTAGAATCGAACCCAGAACCCTTCATTCCACAGGCCGACGCTCTATCCACTGAGCCAAACCAGCTAGGGCTGCAGGACAGTTTGTGATAATCTACTCTCCCATTATTGACCAGCAATTTCCTTTAATTTTTTTATTTTATTTTATAACAGTGACTTGGTGAAACAGACAGTATATCTAGTATCTAGTATACAGTAACATTTATATTGTCATAAAAGTTTGGAGTGGGTGAGATCAAGGGTCACTGGTTAAGAACATAATGTGACTTTCAAAATAAGGAGATTTACAAATGTAGTAACCCAGAGGGGTACAGTTTGTTCTGCTGGTTTATTTTTCAAACAAGAAAATTTGAACATTAGCATGCTCAAATACCTTTTCCTGCCAAGTCAACAACATCATCAAACAGATTAACAAGGTGAAAGGGCACTCAGGGGATTCTACGGCGAACTAAATAACACCCTTATGCATAAAGACTGTTGAATAAATGAAAATCATCTCTCAGGCCAATAGGGCTGGTCCCCAGCATCAATTTAGTCCCTTCTGCCTAAAAATAAGGCTATTTCCTTCTCTTTAAGATATTCAAATTCTTGCTCCCACTGGTTCCTTTGGTAATATTTTTTTCTTCTCCCAGCTGGGTCTGAGGCAGCAATGAAACAGAAGAGAAAAAGAAGGCCATCAGTTTGAACTTAGGAACAAGGTTCCAGGTGAATCACCCTTGGAAAGGTGTTGCAGGAATTTGAGTCAGAGCTGTTACCATCATCCCCGAGCCATCATCCCATGGTGCAGGTAGAACAGAAGGCAGAAACGTGGTGACACAATATCCACACTCGTTAAAGATCAATAGATGGTTTTAAACACAAATAGCTAATGAATATTTTTTGGTGGCAGCAAGGGGCATGAATAAGAGTGTTATCGTGGGTGGATTTGGTACCTAAAATAGAGAAAATATAGTGCAGGATATATAAAACAAAGGCATTTTCAATGCTGGAGATAACATCGTTTCAGACCTCCTGCCTTTAAATCCTAGGACCATCATCTTCTAGTCATATGATTTGGGGAAAGTCCTTTAATCTATCTGTGCTATGACATCTGGGAACAGGGTGACAGGGCCAGGACTCAGCCTCCAGATGTCCCAATTCACTGACAGATACCTGAGTCCCCATGCTATTTGACCTTTTCTTTTTTTAATTTCTTTATTGATTAAGTTATTACATATGTGTCCTTATCCCCACATTATCCCCCCATCCCCCCTACTCATGACCTCACCCCCCTGTTGTCTGTGTCCATTGGTTAGGCCTATATGCATGCATATAAGTCCTTTGGTTGATCTCTCCCCCTTGCCCCCATCCTCCCCTGCCTTCCCTCTGAGGTTTGACGGTCTGATCGATGCGTCTCTGTCTCTGGATCTGTTTTTGTTCATCAGTTTATGTTGTTCATTATTTGGCCTTTTCAGTTCCACTCTGGCCATCTCAGACTTTCCTTTATATATTCTTATTTCCTATTATTTTACTCTCTGCAACTCCAACTGTTTTTTTCTCTCCTGAATTAAGCCTACATATTTCCAATTCCTTTTAAAACCTAAATTACATGGACTTTCAAGCCAGTCAATCTACCTTCATTCTAAAGGCTGCTGCTCTCAGGAAACCATTGGTTCATTTGAAACTTTCTATATTCCAACAGATGTTTCGTATTTATTTATGTAAGTAACCAGACACTACTGCTATCAGCACTTTAACAGCACTCTATCTAAGTATTCCATATTCCTACTTTGCTAAAGGCGATATCAAAAAATGGCACTGAAAACACAAATCAAGGGAAATA
>NW_006383010.1:1780591-1787422 GCF_000327345.1 Myotis davidii | reverse complement strand
TTAAGAGCATTCCTGGACACAATCAAAACCACAAGCAAAACATGGTACCCTAAATGACTCTTCTTCCTCTGCCATATACACCCATTGTGATGGTTAACTCTGTGGGTCAACTTGACTGGGCCAAGGGATCCCCAGGTAGCTGGTTACACAATATTTCTGGGTGTGTCTGTGAAGGTGTTTCCACAAGAGGCCACAAACCTCATTTTCCTCTAATAATAAAAGAAGGGATTTTTACCTCCAGAGTTTATTTTACCATCACCTAGCTATTCTTCTGAAAGAGAAAAACAGACTAAATATAAATAACGGAAAGTTTCAATTAACTGGGTCCTACTTAATCCAGGTTTTATTCATTTTAAACCATTTCATTACAAACTGTTAATTGGTATGACTGTTTTAGAACTTATCCCATATGGTGCCTTCAGTTCTCTAAGCTGAATTGATCTCAAAATGAAGAACTCTGTGAATTCAATCTAAGAGATACACTCGGGTCTTAGAACCAAGATGTCGTTTTAGACTCCCATGTTTTTGAGGTAGTGTCTTTTCCTATATTTTTATTTTTAAAAATCCAATTTGAGCTTTTTGCCTCATGTCCTTATCTCAGACAGCATTGTTTTTTTAAAATGAGGAAAAAAAATATATTTTCCCTTAGAAAACCTCACTCATAATGCTGCCAACGGGCCTTTCATTTTACTGGTTGCCTGGCTGACTAGTATATTGGAAATAAGCAAAGATGGGAAAATAACAAGGAGCTAGTTTCTGCTGAGGGGAACAGATTCTGCAGTTATGAAGTTGTAAGGAAAAGCACAATGAAAAATAATCTTAGTATTACAGGAGAAAGCAATTCTCAGCAGTAAAGCAGTAACAAAGGACCAAAAATCTTAGGAAACACTCAAAACAGGCAGCAATAGCACGAAAGCATTACAGTATTTTAAATTGCAAGGTGACTTGAGTGACACAGGCTCTGTCTTGAGAACTCTTGAGATTAGTTCTCAGATATGTTTTATTTGCTTTTCCTTTTTTTCCCCTCTGGGTGATTATCTCATCTTTGTAGACCTTCTACCTTTATATCACAGCAACAGGGAAAGACAAGATATTCATTCATAAAGATTCCTTTTGTATTTCTACTATGAAGGATAATCATGTGTTAGCATACAATGGGAACTTATGACTTAAAATATTTACATGGCAGTCTCTCTGCTGTAAAGTTAGGCTTTAAAATGCAAATTACAGGAATGAACTAGATTTTTTTAAATATATTTTTATTGATTTCAGAAAGAGAAAGGGAGTGCGAGAGAGAGAGAGAAAGAGAGAGAGAGAAACATCAATGATGAGAGAGAATCACTGATGGGCTGCCTCCTGCATGCTCCCCTACTGGGGATTGAGCCCACAACTCCGGCATGTGCTCTGACCGGAACCGAACCACGACCTCCTGGTTCATAAGTCAACGCTCAACCGCTGAGCCCACACTGGCCAGGCAGAATTAAGTAGATTTTTTTATATGAAGCAAATATATTTCAAATTTTGGTAATACAATAAGAAAAGCAATTAACTTCGAAAATGGAACAATTGGCAATTCTGCTTGACTTTATATTTTACATCAGTGGTTCCATACAAAACAAGGAGAATATTGTTGTTTATATGCTTTTCAAATAACTACAAACAGAAAGTGTAGGCCACCTAAATGCTTCTTCCTATATGCACAAAAAGGCAATAGCAATGACATAAAAGCAATAGGTACTTTTCGTTAGATAGTATCTGTGTTTAAAATTCCAAAAATGCTCTTTGATGCCACATTAACCAAAGGTACTTTCATAACATTTTACAAGCTGAATAGGTGTCAAGGATATCTTTCTTTTACCGATGAGAAAATGGGGCAGACCCGGTTCTGTGAGTGAGCCAAGATCAAATGTCAGTAAACAAACAATCTCAAAATCAGAGCCTTTCTAGTCTCAATCGACAGTCCCAGCCCAAAAGGTCAATTCTCTGAGTATTAAGTGAGAGAATCACCAAGAGCATTAAGGCTCAAGGTTTACAGGCTCTGAGTTTAGTTCTATTTTTTTTTTTTTTTGTCTTGAGACCTTTTGTTCTCCAAGGGAAAATTAGAATATTTGTCTTATAACATCATCTGAAAGTTCTAATTAAATACCGGTTATCTGCAAGGGGAAAAAATATTTCAAATGTGTATGACTCCATTAAACTCATATCTGCTTTACAACTGATTCCTTACTCCACGGTTAGCACATACATGTGTTAGGCTGATGTAAGGAAGGCGTTTTGAGGTGAGCCTGTGAGAGAAATTGCATACCTCCCGGAAAGCAATCCACATGCATCAACACTTTCTTCGCTTGCAGATTCTGAGCTCTAGAATCCCATTCAAAGGAATCATTTGTGCTTTTGACATTAACGGCAAGACAGGTTCAAGCCTTTCTAAATGAAGAAAATAGCTATGAGAATTTTGCTGTGTAGAATTGTAGCTATTACAGATTTTCAATTAACCTTTGTGCCTACTTGGCAAATACTGTAATGGTCAGACTCCAGTGCCATAGACTATGTCACAGTGTACAAGATACAGCTAAAGATTTAACCAAGACCTGAAGACAATTCCTTCAAAGAAAAAAATATAAAAACCATGCTAATCGTTTACTTGTATAGAACTGTTGCTAGAAAAAGGAAAAGTTTTCTGCTCCGGATAAATACCTATTACACTCTGCAGTATTAAATCTCATTCATTTATCCAAGCATAATATCATCTTTAAATAATATTGTAATCCAAGTATAAGCAGAGTATTGAGCTCAGGTACTGTACAAGTCACATGCAGAAGACATAATCCCTTTCCTTCCGGAGCTCAAAAGAATGTTAACACTGTTCTGTGTATTGAAAGCCACGCATCTGTACAGTAAGCAAATAAATGACACAAGGAAGGATCTGAAACATTCTTTTCATTCTTTTCAAAGCTGAATATATATCTGTGTCTGAATATATTTATCCCTAAATCTGTGCATAAGAAAAAGAGAAGTGGCTCTTTCCTGCTCTGAGATGTTAGTTCTTAAATTTACTCTTTTCCAATGTCGAGAAGGATCACTATGAAGCACAAGGGACACCCAGTGAACTGCAAGGTAGGCAACACCTTTGATATTTCACCTTATCAGTCAGCCTGCGAAGGGCGTTCTTTTCCCCGGAAGCCATCTTCTCTTGAGTCTCGGACTCCATGTGATTACCTTTAAGGTATCTGATGCATCCACTTGAGTCACTGGGCTCCAGAGCTCTTTTATTCCAATGAAGTGCTCCTCTCCTTGATAAACCAGAAAACAGCTTGCCTTCTCGTTCTCATTTATTTCCTAAAGAACCCATTTTATTTAAAAGAAGGTTCCATTCAGATGCTAAATCAACAGATTGGGCAATAATCTCTTAATGGGGGCTGTTCATATAAAGAATGCAGCATTCCTAAGCAGGAAGTTAATACAAGGGAAAAAGAATGAGAAGTCCTATGTGTCCTAACTAAACCAAGTTCATTTCAGAAGCAGAAAAATTCATCAAGAGCTTCATGACAAGAAACAGTTCAAGAGAAGCAAAATATTCTGGAAAGTGAAGAAGGAGACAATTCCAAAGCATAATGATAAAAGGCCCTCTGCTAATCCACTGACTATTGTACCACTGACTCATGAAGAAGGCAGGCAACAGATCAAAAGATGAGTCTGCCAAGAGCCCATGCTAAACCAGACCTGAGGGTATTAGAAGACATGCTAGGCCCAGAAAACGCGTTATCTCTATGGGAAACCAGAGATGTGCTACAGGGAGTTGAAGGGAAGGTGAGTCCTATCAATATTTTTCCATTACTTCCTCTTCCTCCTGCTCTAAATAATGTTCTTTTTCCACACAGAGTAGATTTTACCAGGACATAAATGTGCTAAGATGTGGGATTGTTGGGGGAGTGAGTATTTAGAGGGACTCCTGCCAAAATTAGCATCGAAATTTAGGTCTTGAGGACAAGAGCACTCCAAAAATTGCTTTGTTTATGCAACTTTATATAAATTATATCAATACCAACTTTATATATATTAAATATATAATCATATATATTATTAAAGAACATGATATAGTTTGAAGATTTAATACAAAAAAAAGAAGAAAGTAAAATATACCAATTATTTTATTTAGTTTCTATCCTGAAATGATAATATTTGAATATTTTGGGTAAAATAAAATGTAGTGTAAAAGTTAGTTTCACCTGTTTCGTTTTTACTGTAACTATTAGACAATTTAAAATTGCACGTCTGGCTTGAAATGTATTTGCACTGGACAGTGCTGGTTTAGACCAACTGCTCATTAAATTGGCTTAGTATAGCCCTAGCTGGTTTGGCTAAGTGGATAGAGCATTGGCCTGTGGACCTGGTCAGGGCTCATGCAGGAGGCAATTAATCGATGTGTTTCTCTCACATTGATGTTTCTGTCTTTCCCTCTATCTTTACTCCCTCTCTCTTAAAGTCAATGGAAAAATATCCTCTGGTGAGGATTTCAAAAAAAATTGGCTTAGAATATTTTAAGAGTTATATCATTTTTTATTAGAGTTTACCCCCACACACTCCTAAATTAGTTTTTTAATCTGAGTCTCCTACTACAAAAAGGAAAAGTACTGTGTGCTTTTTCCCCTGACAGAAAACACTATTGGACAATCTCTCTTTCGAGTAGAAACATAGGCTCAGATATACAAAGCAAAACAGGAAGAAGTGCTTATCTCCTCACTCTCCTCCAACATTTGCATCTGATAATGCATTCCCAACATTATTTCTGCAGCTTCTATCATGCTGAAACTCTTTCTGTTAAAAAGCCTCCTGAATGAAATAATGAGAGCAGATGAATGAATAAAGCAGATTAGGATGTTATTTCCCTTCCTCTTTTGTTAGTTGCAAAATGTACCATATGGACATATCACAATGAGCCTTACAGAAATTTGAATCTCTTATAAAGTTTTTTTTTTAAATGACATAAAGTACTCATGATGAATGAACTTTGAGCATTAAGTGATGAATGAGGTTTTTAATTACCATCCTTTCAGAAGTTGCATGCTAGCAAAATAAGCATCTAAATTCTGTTTAAGTGGCTCAGACCTTCAGGTTTTCTAACAAATCTAATGCCTCTATAAAAATCTTATAGCGAAGTAAAACTTACACATTCCAGTGTTTACATATGAAAAGATTTTAGAGATTGTCAAATTGAGATTTTAATCAACTATTTCATAGTATCTTGGCTGAGGAAACTAATGAACTTTACTTTGGTCTTCAAAAATACTGTATTTCTAACTTGTTTGAGTAAATGCTATCATTGCTTAAGAATACTGCTAACGTAATATTATTATGATCCCTTGGAAGACAATACTTGGCCAAATATATATTAAATCAAAGATTTATTTGGCACCTTGTTTTTGCTAACCAAGTAAAAAAAATGAAGTAAAAAGACAAAAGAAACTGCCCTGATTCTTTAGGTATTACAACATAGTCCTGGAGGTCAGAAATGCACATGTAGAAAATTTATATGTTAGAATTTCTAGGCTTTGAAGACAAATAGAGATAAAAAGAAAAATAATAGAAAGTGTCAGCATAAGCTAAAACACAAGATAATAAGGAAAATATTGACCTATAAAAAATAACAAATGCCAATATGTTTTAAATAGGGCCAGTTTAATTACTATAGTTCAGATTCAAATATGGCTTTACATCTGTTTCTGGTAATATGGAAGACTAAGTACCGGGAACAACTTCTAGCTGAAAATAATTAATAATCTAGATATACTAAATATTTGTAAATGTTCTTAAAAGAAACAATAAGATGGCACAAAAGAAATTATCAAGGAAAAACTATAATTGAAAACTAGAAACCAAAGAAATAAGCAGAACTCTCAATCCTTCTTTCATTTGCCTAACCAGGTGAATTTAGGCTTCAATTTTCATAGATTCTTGTATATTAAAAGTTGTAACTCCAAAGAGATGAACCTTTAGTGTAACAGTAAACCATAACTCACTCTCTGCCCCAACCCTCCCCCTCCCCCACCACTCCAGAGCTCTGCAAAGAAATGTGTGTGTCTCAAAAGTTAGTGGTGAACAGAGAAGAAAGATCACTGGAAATTTGGAAGCATAAGCCACGCCTCACCAATATCCACAGGAGAAATTTCCCTCCCTTAGTGCTTGAAAAAGCTTCAAGTTAAGTATGATCCTACATAATAAAAGCCTTATATGCTAAGTGTCCAGTTATCCAGTTGTCCGATCAACCAATCAAAGAGTTATATGCTAATGATATGCTAAGGCTGCTCAACTACTCGCTATGAAATGCACTGACCACCAGGGGGCTGACGCTCTGACTGGTAGGTTAGCTTGCTGCTGGGGTCCAGCAGATCGGGACTGAGTGAGATGGGCTGGACATGCCCTGGAGCCTTCCCACCGTTCCTCCCCAGCTGGCCAATCTCCCAAGTCCCTCCCCTGCCGAATCATGCACCTGTGGGGTCCCTTGTCCTGGCCTGTGCCTTCTCGCAATCTGGGACCCCTTGGGGGATGTCGGAGAGCTGGCTTCAGCCCAATCCCGCAGGACAGGCCAAGGGACCACACTGGTGCAAGAATTCGTGCACTGGGCCTCCAGTAATTAGATATTATCAATTGTTGTCTGAGAGAAGCAAATGAAAATCCTCTCAAAAGGCAATCCTTTCATTTAAAGAATATTAGTCAGATCACAAACAAACTAAAAACAAAGGAAAATAGGCTCCATGATCAAGAAACAAGGAAAAAAAAACAGAATTTAAAAGAACTTCAGATAAGGAGGACATTTTCAGACATGGACTC
>NW_006383010.1:1768670-1780545 GCF_000327345.1 Myotis davidii | reverse complement strand
TAAGTGAGGAGGGAACTTGTGAACTCCAAAATAGATATGAAGAAATCATCAAGATTATTAGGTAGCATAAAAAGAAAGAGATGAGAAACTAAAAAGAAGGTTAAGAGACAGGAATCATTAAAGTGAAAAAGCATTACATGCATCTGTTTGGAATTCAAAACTGAGACATAGATAGATGAGGTAATATTTAATGGAACGGTGGTTGAAAATTATCCAGAACCATTGAAGCACTCAAATTAACAGATCCAAAAAGCCCAACAAAACTATGCCTAGACACATTATTGTAAACCTGCTGAAGACCAACGCAGGGAAACGACCTTAAAAGTAGCAGAGAGAGAAGACCAAATACCTTCGAAGGAGCAACGAGACTGACACCTGGCTTCTTGGAAGCCTTAAACTTAGACTGATGGATTTAGTAGGCTGAGAGAAAATTATAGAATGGCATACCTAGCAAAACTATCTATCAAGAGACAAAGTAGGACACTTTTATGAAAACAGAATTCCAGAGTATTTATGCTCAACTGTTCTTCACTAAAACAATTTGGGAGAATACATTTCAGGAGCAAGGCAAGTGACTCCAGAAAGATAACCTGAGTTCTAAGAAGAAATGAAGTACATAGGAATCCATTATCACAGTTAAATAAATGTTACCTATTCAAAATTACGTTACAATAAATAAAGCCATTAAAATATACAACCACACAAAAATAAAGGGTGAGTAGGTTTAAGTGTCTAAGACCTTTTATGCTGTTGAAGAGAGCAAAAGAGGTGGGAAATTTAAACCTTGATAAGTGAAGCATGCATATTGTCAATACAAAAAAAAGAATAATAGAAATGAAGTACATAATTTATAAATGGGTAGATAAAAAAGGGAAAAAATTAGTCAATCTAATTTTTAAAAACTAAAAAAAAAAGAGAGAAACATATTAAAAAGGGTAATAAACAGCTTCAACCTTACAAACAAACATTGTCAGAACTACCAGGAGAAATGGAAAATGGGGTCTCTTTGTCACACAACTTAGCCTACTCTAACTGGAATCCCTACACAGCAGATTAAATTCATTCTAGAGAACAGGAGTAGTCAAGTATTGCAGACCCTTTTTCACACACAAAATAATGGTGTATTGTCACATCAGCCACATGTACATCTCTCTGACCCCTCTGGGGGTCCAAGTACATGTTTTGAGGTGTCAAATTGACAGTGGAAGTAGGGGTGGGGGATAGGAAATGAAGAAGAACAGCATGGGAAACCAACTGTGCCCAACACTCTGCACATTTCACTGCTAAAGGGTATGGGGTTTAGTGAAATTCAAAAAATGCACTAGACATTTCCACAAATATGAATAACATCTGTTAAGATCATGGTATTTCCTACAAAAAACACAACAGTAAGGATTACAGAATGCCCCCATTAGAACACCCCCCATGAGTCAGTTCCTCAAAACAAACCTTCAGCCCACAGTACAATCCCTTAGTACTGGTTCTTGGCATTGGGCTTTCTTAGGGTTGCCTAGACTCTCCTGTGAGCACTAATAGAAATATGCCAGGGGGTGATGGTGGCTTTTTCTTCCCCTGGGAGAAGTGTTCAGAGAAACAAAGGGAAGGTCCTCCTGACTAACCAGCAGACACTAGGAAAGTATGGGAGCCAGCCAAAGGTCTCATCACCTGTTCTTAAGCGGTCTCAGAGGCAAAAGCTAAATGGAACGGACCTTAACTAACCAGTGGTGTTTTCACAGAGACAGTATCTCTAGGCAGGGACAGCAAAAGATTCCACAGATTTTCCTCTCTGCTCCCACCACGGTCCTTTCAAAGGTGGCTTTCACATGACAGTATGAATGGACTGAACTACATGGTACAGCTCTCAAATGCACCACCAACAGGGGGCGGCCAAGGAAAAGCCTGGACCTAAATAAGATTATCGGGGGCCAAAGTTCTCTCTAACAATCTACCTTGTCCTAATCACCAAGACAAGGAAACTCATAAACACCAGATACGTGAAGATAAAGGAGGTCTACCCTTGCTCACGTGATTCCAATGGCAGGCAAAGGTGGAACCAAGCCTGGTAGACATTTCTCTCTCCTAGCATCACTACCAGGAAACCACGGGAGAGACAGCTGTCTTATTAAAGGGTTTTATTTGAAGTCTATAAATATCGATCACATGGACTGTACGTAGTCCTCCTTAGCGGAAGCCCTTTTATTCCAGGCTATAATCTAAAAGGCCTAAGACTTCACTGCCTGCACTGCTGGAAGCTTTTTCATTGAACCTCGTGCTTTAAAAAATAAAACAAAAAACAACTCTACATTTTGGTTTTCATCTCCTCAGCAGAGCTAATTATCCCATCAGCCTGCGGAGAAGTGGGAGGTTATTGTTCATGGAACGATGAAAGAGCATAACATAATGCAAATGAGAAGCTTGAAGTCTGTTTCACCAGTTAAAGCTTATCCTGGAAAATCCTCATTCTCACAGCAAAAAAAAGGGGGTGAGGGGGGAATACACTGTGACCTTTACAGAAAGTTTTGAGAAGAATATTAGCACTACATTTAAGGGAAGCAAGAAATAGCTATTCAACTCAACGCCTCCCTCCATCATTCCAAGGCCACCTTTTAAGGACATTGTGTTGTTATGAAACATGGATCTATAGCTTCTGCCTAGAATGTACTGCCTGAAGGCTATGAACATTGCTGAAGGATGTTAGTCATCTAGCATATAAGCAAAGTCACATTTCCTGCTCCCGCACGCTCTCAAATAGTCCCTCCGCATTGAAGTTAGGCAGCAGAGGCCTTCTACTAAGAAGTGGGGAGCCAGCTAGAAGTGCCAGGAGGAGAATGCGGGAAAATTCACTGCAGCTTCAGGGTGATCCTTGGGGTGTTCCAGGAATTCTCCCTGTTTTTCAAAAACAGTGAGCAATTCATTTGCTTTTAGACCATCCACATCCTGGGGTAGGTCTTATCTATCCTATTTTGTGCTTTCTGGAGAACATTAAATGCAAGTCTCGAGATATGACTACATGAAGGGAGAGTCTTCACCTTTTTAAGCTCAAATGTTCTTGGAAGAATTTTACATGTTTGGGCAGAGTAAGGAGCAGCCAGAAACCAGGAGCCCCTGTGGAGTGCCTCCATCGTTGCAGAGGTGAGGAGCAAGTCATAGGAGACACAGGCGAGTTACAGCAGGCCCAGAAATAATGGATTCTCAAACGCTTCCCGGGCCCACCTTAAATAAAGTGCCTCCCTGAGGTCTCTCCCTACTTACCAGATAGCTTTTTCCACTGCAGTGTTATCTCTCTCCTGAACTCAAACATTTCTATTTCCGAGTGCCTTTCTAATACTCTCTACTTAGATATGTCATGAGACCACAGTAACAACAAAAATGATTTAGGCAAAAAAAGCTACCCAATTTCCCAACTTGGAAACTGCAGCCCAGCCAGGGGAAGCCTCTTTCTCTTACATCTTAGAACTAATCAGTCACTAAGTCTAGTCAATTCTACATTCAAAATATCTCTGATATTAATCAAATTTCTGGAGAGTGGAACATTTTTCTAAATGTTAATGATATGTTCTAAGACTCAACCAACTCAGAATCCCAGTTTAGGTTACCTAGGAGATCCTACTACATTTACCTGAAACATTGATACATTAAAAAAAAGACATCGAAAATGAAAAGATTTCTGAAAATCATTAGATCCTTTGCATTAAAAAAAAGAACTAAAGGAAATTGTGTGTTTCCACATATATGAAACAATATTGTAAAATGTAATTTTAATACTTTAAAATTATAATAAATTCAAATTGACAAGAAAAACACTAAAAACCAATGAATTAATGGGCAAAGAATATGAATAAATTATTTAAAAATTTGAAATGCAAGTGTCTAAATAAGATAGGGGGGAAATGTACAGACTCATTATTGATGAAAGAATTGTAATTTAAAACTGCAATGTTTTTTTCTATGAAATTGCTAAGATTTTTTAAATTTATCTTTATTGCTGAAAATTATAAAGATGTACCCTATCCTCTTTTTCAACCTTATTCCTCCATAGCTCTCTGTGTTCCCCAGCCCAAGCAGCCTATAAACTAGACTGGCTGCACTGCATCTTCATAAATGTGTCAATCTCACACCTTGATTCTTAGGCCCTCACACCTTTGACTTCATTTATTAATTTATCCAAAAATACATGTTAGGTAACCACCTCATGCCAGACATTGTAGTAGGAACCTACCATTGCAAACAGGATCAGGAGGCCAGCTCTTCTTCAGAGGTCTCGCCTTTTTGAAGGGGAGGGCTGATGTAACTAAGAGCGCAGCCTCATCTCTACCCAGGGTGCCCTCAGGTAACACCTGGGACTCTACAGCCACCCCTGCCAGGGACCTGCTACCTGTGGTCCCACGGTCACCAAGTTACATTCAAGGGATCTCCCATTAGATTATCAAATGATTTCTCAACAGAAACACATCAGGCCAGAAAAGAATGGACGGAAATTTACAAAGTGATGCAAAGCAAAGGACTGAATCCAAGAATACTCTATCCAGCAAGACTGTCATTCAAACTTGAAGGGGAAATAAGAAGCTTCACAGACAAAAAAGGGCTAAGGGAGTTTATCACCACCAAGCCAGCAATGCAAGGAATGCTAAAGGGTCTGGTATAAAAAGAAAAAATAAAAAGCTCAGAAAGAAATCAGCCACACAAAAAAAGAAATGGCTACAAAAATACATGTTAGGTAACCACCTCATGCCAGACATTGTAGTAGGAACTTGCTGCTTAAAAAATAAATCACACCCATTAACTTTCAGGAGTTTAATTGAGCAGAGTGCATCAGACATATGTAAACATTAAGTTCTAAAATACGGCACCAGTGCTATTATAAAATCTTGCACAGGGTACCAAATTGGAAGGGGTCAATTTTACTAGAGGCTTGGGAAAGATTTCATAGTTGAGGGCTCCCCAGATTCCTAAACTTGAACAGATATTCCAGTTCCCTGCCCCTTCTCACCTTCGTTAGCTGCCTAATGAAATTCTCTTCTTTCTTCAAGGACCAATACTCCCAGACTTCAGCAGACCATCCCCGTTACCACATGATCAGTGAATGGTTCAAAGCACCTTACTGTTGGTACCTCTTTGCCTTTGCTATGAAACAAAGACAGATATTTGTTCTCATACTGCCCCACCCCATGCCGGATTGGCACATTCGGCATAATCTTCATGCTGGAAGTTTTTATCCAAGGGTCCCAGTTATTTATAAAAGGCTTTATCGCTTTCCAAAGGCCTTTCCTCACGTTACCTTATGTAAACTGCATATGTGAGTTAAGCATATGTGATTATTTCCATTCTACAAATGTGAAAATCAACCACAGATGGTGAAAAGCTGCCCTCAGTTTCACCACGCGTGAGAGTGAGCTGCAGTACACAGCCCGGAAAGAACAGGGGTGGCCCACTCTTGGAGAGTGGTTCTCCTGGGACCTGCTCCTTCCCATCAGCACAGGTATCACATCATCATATTGCCCTCTTGCTTCAAACAATGCTTCCGTTTCTAGAATCTCCTTTATTCACCACACCTGCAGCACACATTTCTGTAGAGGATATAAATAAATGTCTTCATACTTGTGTGTGAAAGCACCGCATTTATGTGACAAAGGCCACAGGTAAGGGAGTTTCAACTGTAAAGATCAAGATGATTCCAAACCTCCAGGCCCACAGTTGGAGTCACTTTTAGCGACAGTCCGCTGGTGACTGCTCTGCATCGCAATGCCTTCTATCAGCTGCTGATGTCTTGGTATAATCACGAATTTATTATCAAAGTACCCTTTAGCTCTAATGACTTCTCTAATACTAGTTTTTCTCCCCATCAATATTTATTGCATTTTACTGCAGCAATTTCCATTAAGAAACACAAACAGGAATCAATATTAAGATCACTCTCCAGGAGCACTATGTCGTCTACCCGGCCACTCCTTAATAAGTGATTTTTTTTTTTCTGTAAATCGAATACAATCTGCTGTTTCCTAAAACCTCAGTGATACACTCAGCCCCTGGAAGATGCTTCCATTTTAAAAGTAAGTCAATGCCCTCCTCAGGGCTGTTTTACAGTGGAAAACCTCACATCTTGCATGGCAGCCATGCCTATCAAACCTGCTTTAAAAGGAAAAGACACTCGCACCTCTCCTTTCCTGAATCAGGAAGACCCGTTTCATCATTTTCCCATGAGTTATTTCCTTGGTGAGAGTGAGGCCAAAAAGCTGTGTAGGTTTGAAGCAGAGTTTCCCCAGCACCTGAGTTCCAGGACATGTTACACCTTGAAATCTAGCAAATGCTGTCAGATCTGAATATACACCAGGATCCCAACTCAGAAGTGGCACAAGAGCACCTGTGCTGAAAGCATTGCCCCCAGACACCTGCAGCTGGTGCAGGCCGCTCCTGCCAGGGGGCCCTCCCTGTGCACCTGGCAGGACCTCGTGCAGAGCTTTGGGTGACACACCAGGTGAGCCCATGCAGCTGTTCCAACATTAATATCAATAAGATAGGGTCTGGAGGGTATTCCATAAAGCTGCAAAAAAATGAGATGGAGCCACCAGCTGTCAGAGCTTATTAACCCGCCCTGGATCTCACAGATGCGTGGCTAACTAGCCATCAGTAGGGCCATAAATTCTTCACAGGGTGGCTGCATCTGGGGACTTCTCCCGACCTGGAGTGGAGCTTCTCTCCCTTTCTCTCTATCTCTCCACCTTCTTCCTACATCCTCCCACCATCATTTTATTTTTCTTCGGTTTCAGAGTAGGACTAAAACCTCTACCTTGTGAGAGGGTTCTGCAGAAACAAGCAAGGACAATCTCTGCTCTGAGTCCTAGTTGCCTGCAGGGGATAAGGCTCACAGCCTGGAGGACTGGGAAAGAGAGGGGGGAGCGGGGGGCGAATAGTGGGGGTGGGGCATGAATGGGAGAGTAGCACCCAGCAGGCACAAATATTGCAGCAGGTCATCTCCTCTGCACAAATTTAGTGTCACCCACACATTGACCCTGAGCATCCAGTCAGCCACACGGTATTAGTTGGCAACAAAGCAGATTGGAGCTGCCCATCCCGGCCCTCCACACTGCATCTTCCTTCAGGGCTGGCATCCATCCCAGTCTAGAACATGCAGCACGAGGTGCTTGGAACTGGGCTTGCAGGCTGGGGGAAGCTTCAGCTGACCTCACCCTGCCAACCAGTGTAGCCCAGTGGGACACACCATGCAAGTGTGCCCATCAGTTCCCCCACTGGAGGCTGAAACGAGTGATTTCCTGGCGCTTTCTCTGGGCACCCAAACAGCCCCTCTTGCCACAATCACATGAATGGCCTTGAATTCCTAGCAGCGGCCCTCCGCCAGCCTGTTACAAGATCAATATCTAGTCATACTGCATGAAACCATCCTATTCTTGGGATGGGAAATTAGGACATTTGATTTTTTTTCTTCTGTTTTTAAATCTGTGCGATAGAATCAGAGCAAGCCTGAGGAATGGCCATTGATTAGCTCCCTAAGTGCATGTCCAGGATGCAAAACCACCCCCGGAACGCCCAAAAAGCAAGCTGGGGAGAGAAAAGGAAACGATGCTCTAGGGAAAGGCCTGCAGATGTTGTTATGCTGCCTGACTTCCTGGCTAACGTAGAGGCCGGGCCTAACGCCGTCCTGGTAGGTGAGGTAGCCACTCCGTGTCCTTTGCCTTTGGGAACCTGAATGGAAGCAGACTTTGGAGTCACAAGGAAAAGCTATTTTCCCCAACACAATTCATGCACATCGCAAGCTCCTTGCCCTCCCCAGGCCATCGCGCCTCTATGTTTATTGATGAGTGTGCTTCATCCTAATCAGTATTCAAATCAGAATGTTTGCCTGGTTTTAAACCCAATTTTACATATACTGTGGCTTTAGAAATTGTTTTCAAAATGAAACTTTACTAAACAGCACAAAAATAACAAGCATGAAGGAACAGAAGGTTGTGCAAAGACTGGAGAAAAAAAGGGGGAAATGCCAGTGATTACTCAGGAAAAAATCTTTGGAAAACATCCTGTGCAGAAACAATTTCTGCTGATATGTCACGTTTTTGCAAGTTTCCTCTGAGGCATCAGTGTCTCTTTAAAGAAACATTTGTCAGGAAGGGTGAGCTGGAAATGTGTCATCTTAATTATTACATGAGTAACCTTCAGACGCAAGATGATTTTTTGATTCACCCACTGAGTGTAATACTTGAAAGCTAACCAAACTTTTTTAAACCTCACCAAGATTTTCTGCTCCTGTGACTTCCAATCCAAATAGCCTAGCAATACTGGGGCAGAGATAAGTCTAACAGTTAAACTCTATTCTCTCAACCATGAAAAAAAAAATCAATAAAAATTGTTGCTGGTGTGATGAGAGTGAGGATAAGCGTGCCGCCTGTGCTGGTTGTCACAGCTGGGCAGGTTAAGTCTCTTGCAGGTATCTGTCATCATGGAAGAATTCTGATGCCCTTCAAGTCCTCTCTAAGCTGAGCAATCCGCAGAGAGGGAAACATCTGGAGAAATGCCGTAGCTTCCTCTGTTCATTTCTCCAACTGCTGTGGCCTTCACTTTCCAAGTCCATGATACAAGGATTGGGAAGTCATGTGAATAAGGGGCCTGCATTCACATTAGCTCATTTGAATTACATGAGTTACTTTATTGGGGCTAGAGGCAACAGCCATGCAGAAAATGTCTGCATGTAGGACTGCATAGAGCCCCTAGGCAGGCACGAGGACAAGCTCCAGGTGGGGACCAGCACTACCGTGAACAGGTGTAAGAGGTGAATTATAAGGACGCTCCGTGGCTGCAGGGAGGCGGCAGGGAGTAAGTCTATATGTGCATGAACATCACCATGGGAGGGCTGGCCAGGCATGAGGAGAAAGAATCCAAATGCGAACTAAATTGCACTGTTAACATCCTAAAAAGCAGAAATTGAGTCTTTAGCATACTAAGTTTCTAAAGAGTCCATAAAACAGAACCCAAAATGGCAGAGAAGAGTGAAAATGTGAACCCACCATAGTCTAGATGGGGCAGTGAGGGTGGAGAATTTTGCAAGGGCACTAAATTCTCTTAGGGACAACTTCAAAATACCTTTGAACTCCCCTGGTTTAGCTTAAAAGTCAATGCAAGTAAGCAATATACCCTGGAATGAATCTTTATTGGTTGTAATAGAAAGTCATATGAAAATTGTTTTTCATAGAATAAACTTTGGGTGTTTATTCTGTATGCACTGAGGGTACCCAACTGCCCATCTGAGAAGCAGAGTTCTAACCTATTTGGACTCATTCTTTAAGACAAAATGTGAGGTAGGTAACACGTCCATGGTTTAATTTTCTCCTTAATAACATGTTTTTGAAAGGTAAAAAAAAAAAAAGATTTGCCATAGTGTAGGAACAATCTGCTCAAGTGATTCACAGATCACTATCCCTTGAGTGTCAAGCTTAGCAAAATAACATAGGCTGGGTGGCTTAAAAAAATAAACTAATTTTCTCAGTTCTGGAGGCTGGAAATTTCCATATTAAGAACCAGCAGGATTCAGTTTCTGGTGAGAACTTTCTTCCTGGTTTCCAGACAGGCATCTTCTCAGTGTGTTTTCACATGGTGGAGAGAGCACAAGTTCTAGTCCCATTGTCCCGGGGCCCCACCCTTATGACCTCATTAACCTTCATTACCTCTCTATAGATCCTACCTCCAAATACAGACACATTGGGGGTTAAGGCTTCAACACAGGAAGTACAGGGGACACAACTCAGTCCAAGCAGAACATGGTAGAGAAAATGTTACTAAAGCAGATGAAACTTAAAAGTGTGTCACGTCAGCAGCCATTATGTGGTGAGAAAATAATTGTAGTATTTAAAAGCTATTGTCTGGGTCAGCAGAGAACTCATCCATGGCACTGAAGGATAAGTGAAGTTCCAGCATAAATCCTCATTGTTTCTCGATCATCTTAGTCATTAACATAAACATTATTGTTGTGACTATACTCATCCATCAACTGCAGTCATAGGTTGATTCCGGGTGTAAAAGTTGGACAAAAATCAATGAAAGTATTTTATGAGAATCAATCTGCTATATAAAATTCCAATAAAGAGCACTGTATAGAATATTAGTAGCAAGTTTAGTGCTACATATCCTTTATATTATAAAAAATTGTGTGTGTGTGTGTGTGTGTGTGTTTGATGGTAGGAATGAAGGAAGGGGAGCCAGCTGTAAAACATTTGCCAGCACACCACTCTCACAACTCTTACTTTATAAATAAGGGACATGTATCAAAGATGCATAGTGTCAGCTCCCCTGGTGACAGCTCTTAGTTTTGCCTGCATGGGATCTTTTCCCAGTTCTACTGGTAAGACACTCTCACTTTCCTTGCATTTCAGGTGTTGTTGGTGAGCAAGTATGCATTGCATTATCTTATGAAATAGAGGTAATGCAACATACCAATATCCTCTTTGAATAGACAAGGAAACTGAGGCTCATAACACACAGTGACTGTCTAGATTCCACACAGGAAAGGAATGGTAGGCTGAGCCTTGAACTCAGGTCCCCTGGTCCTTTTATTCTTACCTGCCCTAGTTGTTGTGTCCTGTTGGCTGTAATGTGGCATTCCCGAGTGTCTTGCCCATCTGACCTGGACATACGTCTCTGTGCTCCCTATGCCTACACAAAACTCTCACCCAGCTCCTGCCCGAGTCCCAACCATAGCCTTGACCCTCCAGTACTCCCACTCCCAGTCCTGCATGGAGACAGTGTCCTTTTATTCTTACCTGCCCTAGTTGTTGTGTCCTGTTGGCTGTAATGTGGCATTCCCGAGTGTCTTGCCCATCTGACCTGGACATACGTCTCTGTGCTCCCTATGCCTACACAAAACTCTCACCCAGCTCCTGCCCGAGTCCCAACCATAGCCTTGACCCTCCAGTACTCCCACTCCCAGTCCTGCATGGAGACAGTGTGATGGTGCTGAAGAACCAAGCTTCCTGGTCATGTTTCCCAAGCCCTCAGCTGAGACTGGACTTCCCCCAGCCCATCTACAGCAGCAGCAGTGGCAGCAGCAAGCCTCTGCCTGCCTGGCTCTATACACAGTGAAGCGCACAGCAGAGTGAAGGAACCAAATCAAAAGTGACCATTTCCTGCCAGGCTGGTGTGGCTCAGTGGTGGAGTATGAACCAGGAGGTCACCATTTGATTCCTGATCAGTGCTCAAACCCCAGTGTAGGCCATGTAGAAGGCAGTTGATCAATGATTCTCTCTCATCATTGGTGTTTCTCTCTCTCTCTCTCTCTCTCCCTCTCCCTTCCTCCTTGAAATCAATAAAAATGTATGTTTTTAAATGACCATTTCCTAATTATTTAGATCTTGCCCTAATTTTCAGGACCCCCCATAACCAAAACAGGTAAGCAATTCAGTTCTAAATCAGAGGCTTTCTTTGCAAAAGCTGTCTTTGAGTAAATAGCTGAAAAAAAGTAAAAGGAAATGAGATCCTTATTAGACAGTGATTAGGCATGCACTAATAGAGAGGGAAGGCCAAAAAATCTTCCCGATACTCCACATAATCACTTCTCCTGGGCTGACAAAACTCACCTTGCTTAGTTTCTCTACTGCTTTCATTAGTGATTTACTCATTCATTCACTATGCATTCACTCAACTAATATTTGTTGTTTAAGGGTTATACAGGTATGTATTTGTTTTACACACTTTTATTCAATTATTTATTAAAACTTACTAGTATGTGATACTATGGATGTTTCACGTTTATATGATTTATTTCCATGAGGAGGAATTGGTGAGCTGACATTCAAAGGAGAAAGGAAAGGAACAATGAGTGAGGCAGGAACACAGAAAACAAGTGAGAAATTAGAACGAAAATCAATATTTA
>NW_006383010.1:1767889-1768303 GCF_000327345.1 Myotis davidii | reverse complement strand
GAGAGAGAATCATTGATCGGCTGCCTCCTGCACGCTCCCCATTGGGAGCCTACAACCCGGCATGTGCCCTGACTAGGATTCGAACTGTGACCTCCTGGTTCATAGATCGACATTCAACCACTGAGCCACACCAACTGGACTTTATCATTTCTTTTGATTTGCAAGTCAGATCTGGGAAGAATCAGGAAGACAGTCCTGGTGAAGTAGAACCCAAGGACACTTGGCTATCCTAGGACAAAAGGAGAAAATGCTAACTGGGAAGGCTGGTAACCAAGACAATAGCTGTCCACGTCACAGTTTTGTTTAAAGTCAGTTTCCATCCTTAATTCCACTGCCTGTTAGTGATATTCTCCACTTTCATAAGTTTAAATGCTTCTGGAAATATCTTGAATTAAAATATATTTCTCATTTGTG
>NW_006383010.1:1750860-1767877 GCF_000327345.1 Myotis davidii | reverse complement strand
AGGTTTTTATTAGAGCTGTGGTTATAAGTTGAAAACTTCAGACTTGTCACTGTCAAAAGGTTCTCACTAAGCTGAATGCACATTTGAGAACTCTTTTCTACCCAAACTCTGTAAAGCTTAAAACTTGGATATCTGTTCCTAAGACAGACCTACCTGTTTGTTACATGTATATTCATTTGTTACTATTTTTCACATGGTAGAGTTTCTTTTTTCTTAAGCAAATCAACAATTCTTTAAAATTACACACTTAGCCAGAAACACAAGAAACAAAGTCCAATATAAAGGTATTTGATTGCCAATCTTGACAATGTTTTCTTTTTGAAGTTTATTTACTAGAGGCCCGTGCACAAATTTGATCTCCCCTGGCCTGGCCTGTGAGATCGGTCTGAAACCAGCTCTCTGACATCACCAGAGTGGTCCCAGATTGCGAGAGGGCACAGGCCAGGCCAAAGACCCCACCAATGCACAGTCAGGGCCAGGGAGAGACATGGGAGGTTGGCCAGCAGCAGGAGGGCTCTAGGACGTGTCTGGCCCGTCTCACTCAGTCCCGATCAGCCTGACCCCAGCAGCAAGCTAACCTACCAGTTGGAGCATCTACCCCCTGGTGGTTAGTGCATGTCATAGCGAGCAGTTGAACGGCCTTAGCATATCATTAGCATATTACACTTTGATTGGTTGAATAGTCAACAGGACTATTAGGCTTTTATTATATAGGATATTCAAGGAAGAATTAAGGGATCTGATATTGTAAAGTGATTAAGACTCTATAGACAGAAAAAATGGTTTGAAATCCCAATTCTGTTTGTTTGAGCTACTTAGTATTAAAGAAGCTTCTTAAATTTTCTATGCCTCAGTTTACTCATACATAAAATGGACATAATAGTATTTATTCATGGACTTATTGTGAAATTTAGACAAGAGAATGTCTAAATTTAAAATATATAGTGTCATCACATACATGTATTTCAATCATTTTTAGCTTTAAATATTGTTGTTGTTGTTTTTATTATTCCGTTTTAAAATGGAAAAGAAGTAAATTTTCTGGGTGGAATGCCTCACAAAATGGGTACAAAAATATCTTCCAAAATAGCTACTTAACTCCTGCAGTCATGTGAAGAGAAGAGGCAAGATAAATCTCTACCACATCTTGAAATTTAAAAATCATATTTCAAATTGACAAGCTCAACATGCACTCCTCCAACTATGCAGGATGGAACAAAAGGAGAATGTTAAACACAAGTTAAAAACAGGAGTCACACCAACTACAACGTTTTCTCAAAAAAAAAAAAAAATTTTTTTTTAACTGCCAGAAAGTTTCGTATGTTGCTAATTGTAAGAATTTCATAGATCTAATTATCTCATTTCAGAATATCTGAAAATTAACCGATAGATTTCCAATCTTGTCAGAGATAATATATATCTTTATGGTACACTATAAAGACCATAAGAACTCTAAGGATTCCAGGTAGCAATTGCTTTTATGAATCAGCGTTTTAAAGAGGTTTACACATGTATGAGTAAGATACCTCAACCTGGCTTCAGAGCACTAGCTAAGGGTACCTAACTGAGGGTCAAAACTTGTTCTAAAAAAATCAGAGTAGTCTATTAAGAAAATTGACCTAGAAATTATTACAGAGATTCTCTGAAAGAAAATGTCTCATCTTACATCCAAATTCTCAGACAGAAATTCAGCAGAAGTCCAATGCTATGATTTGATGGTATACCCCAAAAGGGAACTTTTAGACTAATGCCGATAGACGAGTATTCTGGCCAATAGATTACTTGACAGTGTATAAAATAGCAAAGTTCAATGTCTAATAAAGCAAATGTTACAATTCAATTGAGAAACATACAAGGAGTGCGGTAAGGGCTAAAAGATTATAAAGTTTCTCTGGCCACCCCTCTTATTCAGTCACTGAGTTAGGTTAATTGTATTTCCTATGGAATTCTTTAATATTCCCTTGCTTTCCATTGTCATTACCACTGCCCTTTTTCTGTCCCTAAGCATCTCTCAACTGGAGTGAGATACAAGGACATGTAAGGATATAAGAAGTAAAGCCATCTTTCTTTATCTATCCCTTTTCTCCAGTCTTGCCCTGCCATCATCGAAAATGCAAATTAGATGCTGTCATTCCTGGCTTGAAATCCCCCAATAGCTCTCTGAGCCATTAAGAAAAAGAAAAGCTGACTGGCAGGGCAGCCAAGGTCACTGTCTCCCATCATCCTTTCCCCCACTCCTCTGACACGCTTGCTTGGTAGACAATATTGAATGTGTCTAAGGCACAGAACAGGCCCTGTTGACTCATGCCTCTCCTCTATGTCTTGGCATATATAATTCCCTCTGCCTGGATTGTCTGTATAAAAACTCCCACTCACTCATCCTTCAAATTTTAACTCAAATGGTATCTCTTTCTCCTACCTGCTCTTTTCTATCTGCTCTCATTTTACTTTGCATATATTCATGAGAGTCGCTTATCTTGTTTTGCAAAATGACTTGTTTGCCAGTCTGCATGACTGCAAAGCCCTCCAATCCTTGATATCATGGATTATATGTATTTCCATGGTACACAGTGCCAGGCCTAAAGAAAGAACACATGGAAGAAACAATGGAATGAAAGAAGGAAGAGAGACAAGGAAGATTTTAAAAAAAGAATAAAGGAGGCAAATATGCTTAAAAAGTTAGGTTGTTTATCAATGACAGCCTCTGGGATTAAGAGAGAAGATAAATAGGTGGCTGGATAGATGACAGATAAATATTGATAGTAGGTAGGCAATTAGATAAAAGATATTCAATAGATAATAAGAAAAGTGAAAAGCTTTGACACAATCTTGATTATCAGGATCTCGAAGTTAAATGTCACGTTATTGACCTTTTAGAATTTATCAGTAAAAATTCCTAAAACTTCATACATTGACCTTTATGGACAGATAGAAAAAGGATATATTCCAAAAGACAAATAGTAGAAAAAAATAGCTCTGAAGTGCTTTGGGTAGAAATAAAATTGGTTATCTTTAGTGAGTCAAAGTAAATAAAGTTTAGAATTTTAACAGATATTATCTGATAAAGCAATGATCTCACTTCAATTGAAATGTATTACTTACCTTATATATCTTTATCGTCTTAAGAACAGAATTTGGGACAGAAATTATAACTGTGTCTTTCACAAGCAGGGCATGGTTGTAGCAGCACTGGTCTATGTTGAGAAACAAGCCTGGCTTTGTGAAGGGAGATTGTCAATTGAAAACATTATTTATGCCTTTATTTCTGTTTTACAGAATTTCTTTTACTGTTGGCATCCACTCGACTAACTGGTAAGAACAACGTTATTTATTTTAGGAATCCTCTTTTCTATAATTTTGTCCACTATATAAAAAAAGCTAAACATTTTAGCCAACTTTGAATTCTGAGTTAAAGTCATTATTCTAAACTTTAAAATTTAACTTCAGATGTTTCATAGGTATACAGAAGGAGAATATTCATAAAGATTTAAGCTGTTTCTAAAGATTTAAATAATTTAAATATTCAGTTCAAGTCTATCAATATGGTATCTGGCCTTAAGAAGTTTACAATCTAGGAGAGAGAAGGCATATACATAAGTCATAGTAATGCAAGAGAAAACTCATATCCATATTATAATTTATATATATATATAAAAGCCTAAGCAACCACCTGATTGTTCAACTGTTTGACCAGTAGCTATGATGCACACTGACCACCAGGGGACAGACCTCAATGCACTGGCATGGAAACATGGGACAGACTGATGAATCTCAGAGGAAAAGGGGAAGGGGGGAGGGCAGGAAGAGATTAACCAAAGATTTTATATGCATACTAGAGGTCCGGTGCACAGATTCGTGTACTGGTGGGGTCCCTCGGTCTGGCCTGTGAGGATCGGGCTGAAACCAGCAGTCACACATAACCTCGAAGGGTCCTGGATTACAAGGGGGCTTAGGCCAGGCCAAGGGACCCCACCTGTGCATGAATCTGTGCACTGGGCCTCTAGTAGAGATATAACTAAATATGGTATAGAACCACAGAAGAGAGAACAACTAATTGAATCTGAAAAAATAAGAATTATGTATAAAAACTCATGTGGAAGAAGATGATGATGCATTCCCTAAAATTTCATAACTTGATTTATATGTCAAGACAGTAAGCTCCTAGCATTGCTCTTTGTGTCTAGCACTTAACTGAGACATTTCCTCCATAAATTTGGTATAAGATGGCATATTGGCTGGCTAAAATGGAAGCAACCCACTCCATCCATCATTTTCCCTTTCCCATCTAGGCCTGTATACTTAGATGTGCTTGGGGGTTAAGTTTCTCGACTAGAGAAAGGGAAGATATGTTTGTCTTAGAGAACAGACCGAGCAGATGAAAGTGGCAAACACTGTATTTACAGCCTGCCTGGACTGTGGGTTAATTTTGTTATGTTTAAAAGTAACAACAAAAGAAAACCCTCATAATTGTTTTTCCTAAGAGACTTATTGAGATTCTGACCAAGTGGCAATAGAGGAAACTCAATAGAGAATCTTTCAGAAGTAGCTATGGGCAAAGCAGAGATGCTTTAGGTGTGTAAAAAAAAAAAAGTAGTCTGGGGTTTGTAAGAATGCTGTTCTACACCAACCACTCTACACAGAACCCACCAGCTGGTCCTACCTTGCCCAGAACAAGTTGTCAGTTCACCTTAAATATAGACAGTGGTGTTTTCAGGAAAGAAAAGAAACAGCAGCAATTCCTTGCATAGTGAATGCTCCGGAGCTGGAGAAGATGGGCCAGATGCCACACTAAGGCTCCAGATGACTGAGCTGTTGTAGCTTTTTGCAAACTCCTGTCGGGGGATGCAAGAAGTTGCCGAAATGCCTTTTAGAAATTGCTAGTTCTGATACTTGGGCCAAAGGTCTCAAGACTCCTTTTGTAGACATAGGTCCATTTGCTGTGGGACACAAGCCTGATCTCTGAGCTGGGCAGACCTGGGTTCAAATCTTATTGCTACCAACTATTTGCTGAAAATTTGAAGTATTAGCTAACTTAAAATTCCTGAGCCTCAGTTTTGTCATCTATAAAATGGGGATAATAGTGTCCATCTTGAAGGACTCTTGCCAAAATTAAAAAGACAAGTTAGATAATACATAGATAATTTCTGACATGGGGGAAAAAAAGGTTTATTAAGAGATAGCTAGTCTTATCATTGGCATTACTGTTTTATAAAATAGTTAATAGAAATAAAAGAATTGTACCTGCTCATGCTGACATTTTAACTCATAAAACACAGCTTTTTAAAGATAAAAGCTGTCCTTTCAATTACCTCATTGAGTGTTTAATTTATTTACAAATTAAGAAAATGTGGCCTAGAACAGTCAAAATTTCCCCAGAGTCATATAGGTACAGCAGTCACCTCCCAACCCTTACCCATGGTTTCACTTTCCACACTTTCAGTTACCTGGAGTCAATGGTGGTCTGAAAACATTAAATGGAAAATTCCAAAAATAAACAGTTTGGGAGTTTTAAATGGTGCCGTTCAGAGTAGCATGATGGAATCTTGCACCACTCCACAAAGATGTTATCTTTCCTTTGTCCAGTGTCTCCACGCTGCCCACCCATTAGCCATGTGGTAGCCATCAGCCTGCTTTTCAGATTGACTCTCATGATACTGCAGCGCTTGTGTTCGAGTAACCCTTGTTTTTCTTAATAGTAGCCACACAGTGCAAGAGCAGTGATGCCGGCAACTGGGATAATCCAGAGAAAATCCATTAAGTATTTCCATTAAGTGAAAAGGTGAGTACAGTACAATAAGATATTTTGAGACCACATTCATATAAATCTTATTACAGTATATTGTTATAATTGCTCTATCTTATTATTAGTGTTCATCTCTTACTGTGCCTAATTTATAAACATTATTATAGGCATGTATGTATAGGACATTGTGTATATAAAATTGAGAACTACCCACAGTTTCAGGAATCCAATGGAGGGGGGTGGGGCCAGAAATGTGTCCCCCTTGGATAAGGCCTGAGGGGGGAGGGCGGTGGGTACTGTAGTTGGTAGAAGAGCAGAGTAAGAATTCAAGGCATCTATTGTTCTTTCTACTTCCAGTTTGTGTCTCTTATTCCAAAAGATAGATCAGTTTTTAATGTAGCTTTGCACACTTAAAAACCATGGATTTTTGTAAACAACATAAATCCAGGACACCATGTGACTCAGGCTCAACTCAAAGTCACATTCAAAGCAGCACAGCCCAACAACTCAGAGTGATTTAAAAGGAATTGCCGTCTTTACTTGCGTAGCAAATAAGACTTTAGTGATTCAATTTATAACCCACGGCAATATCATACAAATCTTTTTTTCCCCTTCCATTTTTCTTGCAGTGCAACTATTCTCTATGTCAAGCCCACCAATCCAGAAAAACTTTGAAGGCTATTACAAAAATTCTTCAGGCACACGGCCCTTCTGTTTTCTCTCTCTTTCTCCGCCTCATTTCCTGAACTTCACTAAACATCACTTCCAGGACAGGAAGAGGCCAAGAAGACTTGAGCTCCCACCCATTTCTACCCACCAGCAGGTGTGCAGTGGTTAGAGGCACCCTTTCTTTTCTTATTTTTTCTTTTTTTTAACATATTTTTATTGATTTCAGAGAGGAAGGGAGAGAAAGAGAGAAACAGAGAAACATCAGTGAGAACAGAGAAATCACTGAGTGGCTGCCTCCTGCATGCCCAACACTGGGGATCGAGCCTGCAACCGAGGCATGTGCCCTGACCAGGAACTGAACTGTGACCTTCTGGTTCATTGGTTGACACTCAACCACTGAGCCATGCTGGTCAGGCCAGAGGCACCCTTTATGTCAAGCTATCCTGGTATACCTTCGACACCCACTTCCCCTCAAAATGAATGCCTTTCTCATGAGACATTCTTGTGAGAACTTTCTGGTAAGTTGTTTACCTCATCACAATTTCAAATTTAACGGTTACATAAAACTAGAAGTTTTGCCGTATGTTCCTTAAAAAGTATGCTTCAAATTTAGTAGCTAGAAAACTAAACATTTTGTGCTCTTTGAGCCTCTAGCAATAGCATGCAATTACCCACATTCCGTTGATGAAAGAAAATCTCTGAATGGGTAATCCTTTTCATCTGAATTTACTTCTTTGGAAGGAACTCACAAGAGCTAGTGAGGGAGGAAGACAGCCACTTAGGTAAATTGATTAAATTGTAAATCAATGGGTTTACCATTGTTGCAGCTACATTACCCTTACGTCTTGGTTATTAAAATGCTTATAAACCATTTGTGATGTGTATCAATAAAAAGAGTAATACTAAATCACAACAGATAGAGCGATGATAAGAAATAGAAGATTATATTCAGATAAGAGTAAAAGTATCTGAGGAAGCTCTTTCTCATTCAGCTCAAATCTAACAAGCTTACTCTATTACCAGACAGAGGATAAGATACAGAGAAGTAGCTGGAGGATCTAGCAGACTCTGGTGGTGCTCTTTTTATTTGGGTCCATAAATATTAATATCACTTATTGGATCTATAATTTCAGTTTCTGGTAAGAGTTTTATCTTCCACATACACTTTAAGACACATGGCTTAAAAGCTCTCAGCCAGGCCCATGCAATTAGTAAACACAATAATATCTAGCTCTCTGATACCAACAGTTTGCAGAGTCCTATTGACATTTATTGAAAATGGAAATATTAGTTAGACCACTCAGTACAAAGATTAATAAAGGGTTTGCTTCATAACTTTTACAAACAACGGAATGCAGTGTTTCTCCTTAGGAATATTTCAATACTCCTCAGTTTTCAAGTGGAAGTCCAGGAGTATTGGACTTCCTAAGTTACAAGACATAGTTTTATATCCATTAACTTTTCAAAGTGCTATATATTTTATAGCTTCTAAAAGAATAAAGAAATGCAGAGCCCAAGAAGGAGTGGGGGAGCCATGAGAGGAAAAAGAATAGTGGAGCATGAAACTGATGCGAAGCCCTCTGACCTACTAATGGATTCTTGAAGAAAGACTTTGAGGCGATTAATTCGAACAGAAAATGAAGTGGAGCCCTGAGCTCTTGTTGAACACTCTCATTGTAAAGTAATGGGAGCTATTTTCTCAGTAAATGGGTTGCCAAAAGTCAAGAGGACTAATACTCAACCATTCGCCATGAACAATTTATAATTGTTCAAGAATAGACTCCCTCCTCCTCCGTGGCCTCTTCATTTACCTTCTCACTCTCCCTCCATTGTTCTGCTTCTTTAGGAGCACAGCTAGCTCATTGAAGCTTGAAGACAAAAAATAGCCTAATGCAGTAACCATGGGATTAGGAAGCCAAAGCTAAACCAAAACCCCATGTCCACCGTCATGCTGGCATCTTCCAGTCCAGTGCTGCTTGACCACAGTGCTCAAAGGACACAGGATAGTGACTGTGAGATGTTACATTTGATAAACATCAAGGTACTGTTGTGCATTAACAGGTGTAGGAATTAAACACTTGTGAGTGCTGAGGTTTTTACTATTGATAGTTTCTTACCCTTGGATGGCCTTCTAGTTGTGAAAATTGGATGGATAAAGTATCCATACCAAATCTACATCCATTTTGCTCTCCTGCTGACGAGATGGTACCCTGCACCTCTTCCTACATCTCATTGTGTCAGAGTGGGTGTGGAGGCTCAGCCCGCCCCCACTAGATCTCCCAACACTACCCTGACAGGGGGAATCAGAACACCATCTGCTGTCACCAGGCAGGGGACAGAAGGTCCACTTCCCACAGCCTCACTGATACTACCCCAGCAAGAGAATCAAGATGACTGCTTACTTCTGCCTGAAGGGGCATGGCTGGTTACCTGCCCTCTTCATCTTTTGAATAATATACCACCAGCAAGGGAATAGAATAACTAACTGCCTCTTGCCTCTGCTGGGTGGAAATGGAAGAACAGTGCCTGGCTAGACATTTCATATGAATGGAATAATACAAAGCCAGTCTTTAGTGACTAACTTCTTTCACTTAGTATGATTTGTTTCCAAGGTTGATCCATGGTGTCACATGTATCAATATTTCAATTTTGTTTACCCATTCATCAGTTGAAGGAATTTGTGTTTCCTTTTTTTTTTTAATTTGGTTACTAATAATCTCTCTATATAAAAGCCCAGCAACCAAACAGTGGGACGACCGGTCGCTATGATGTGCACCGCAGCGGCCCAATCTGGCCCCAATTGGCCCCCTGCAACCTCCCGCAGCCCCTCCTCCGGGCCAGCCCCTCAATAGGCCTTGATTGCCAACCAGGCTGAGGGACCCCACCCATGCACGAATTCATGCACCAGGATTCTAGTACTACTATGAAAATTTGTGTACAGGTTTTTTTCTGTGGACTTAGGTTTTCAATTCTCTTGGATTCATACCTGGAAATAGAATCACTGGGTTTCATGGTAAAATAAATTAACAGTTTCCCCTTGTTCTATGCAATAAGTTAAGGTCTTTACAGAGCACCTGTTTGGAGCAAAACTACTGCAGCCAGCCTCTCAAACCTTTCGAAAACTGGTGAGGGGAGGCCTGTACTAGGTATCAGAGTTCTGCCTTCACAGGCTTCCACTATGTCAGTGATGGCGAACCTATGACACGCGTGTCAAAGGTGACACGCGAATTCATTTTTTTTGGTTGATTTTTCTTTGTTAAATGGCATTTAAATATATAAAATAAATATCAAAAATATAAATCTTTGTTTTACTATGGTTGCAAATATCAGAAAATTTCTATATGTGACATGGCACCAAAGTTAGGGTTTTTCAAAATGCTGCCACGCGTGTCATAGGTTCGCCATCACTGCCCTATATAATTATTGGACCACTACTTGGTCTGAGTAAAATTTGTTTTGTTACTTTGTTTTGCCTTTTCCTCTTAGTACAAATGTTTACAAAATAGCTATAAAATATCTACAAAATTTTGGGTTCATGCTTATATCTGTGTCATGAGTGTAAAATTCAATTGTCATGTGTGGCCCAGGAGAAGAAAAAAAGGTTGAGAAATGTACTAATCAGGGTTCTCCAGGGAAACAGAATCAACAGGATACATATGCAGAGAGTTCTTGTGGGATTTGGCTCTTGTGGTTACAGAGGCCAACAAGTCCCACCGCCTGCTGTCTGCGAGCTGGAGAAGCAGGCATGCCTGCGGTGTAATTCAGTCTGAGCCCAAAACCTGAGAATGAAGGGGCTGATGGTGTAAGTACGGTCTGATTCTGAAAGCATGAGGACCAGGAGTGCCGACCATGTCTGAGGGCAGGAGAAGAGAGCGCCTCAGCTCAAGCAGAGAAAGAGAATGCCCCCTTTCTCAGCATTTATGTTCTACTCAGGCCCTCAAGGGACTCGATGTACCCACTCTCATTGGTGATGGTTACCTTCTTTTCTCATCTACTGTTTCAAATGTTAATCTCTTTCAGAAACACCCTCACAGGTAAATGTAGAGATAGTTTTTACCAGCTTTCTGGGCATCCATTAGCCAGTCAAAGTTGACCCATAAAATTAACCATTACAAGAAGCCCATGTATAGTCCTCACAGATATTTATATTTAGGAAAGGATCAAATCTTTACACTAAGTCACACTCTATCTGAGCTAGATCTGGAGTTCAGAGAGGGCTGCAAGGAATTTTCTGGAGTGTCCTGGATGCTTCTTGTGCATTGCATGAGGCCTATGCTAAAATCCTCCCATGAATCATGGTGAGCTACCAAACCATCAGTGTTAACTGTTCTCTGTCACATCAGAGATAATGGATTCAGAAAATAGTAAAGGGAAGTGATCAATATTCTATCATGTTTCATGCTGTTTGATTTTTTAGAAAAATTAAATGCCAACTAAACTGCTTTAAAAATGAGATGCACTCAAGGAAAAAACACCTAAAGCTTGGACCCAAAAATCATTTCCTAAAACAATTTTATAGGGGCATAAAATTCTAGCATTATAGCATAATGTGTAATACAATTTTTATAGTGTGGAGTATTAGTTTAGGCATTATACTTTGTTCAGTAATAGCTTATTGAATATATAGCATGTGAGGAGACAATAATAAAATCTGGAACATTGTAAAACATAGATTTGAAGGTACATGCAGTCCCTCACCCTGAGATTTTACAAGCACGATTAATCAGACAGTATTTTAGAATGGCTTGTCCTCAGTTTTGTAATTTATTGATCAGGGATTAAATAAACTACAAAACAAACTAATTAGCTGAGCTCCAAGAAAGCAAATCCTATTTGAGATGTAATATGCTTAGTATTCTGGGATTGCAATTACTAAATATTATAGAACAAGTTATGTAAAAATAATTTCAGTATATTTATTAGAAGTATGCTTTTTCAATTTCTTTAATAATCCCACACACAATATTTGGCTGACCAATTAACTTACACTTAACTATCTACTTTAGAGATGTTAAAGAAGAAGAATAAAGAAGTAACTAGTGTTTGAATAGGAGCTCCTTTAAAAGGAATAGCTTGCCCTAACCGGTTTGGCTCAGTGGATAGAGCATTGGCCTGTGGACTGAAAGGTCCCAGGTTCGATTCCGGTCAAGGGCATGTATCTTGGTTGCAGGCACACCCCCACTAAGAGGTGTGCAGGAGGCAGCTGATTGATGTTTCTAACTCTCTATCCCCCTCCCTTCCTCTCTGTAAATATTCAATAAAATATATTTTTAAAATAAAAAAAATAAAAGGAATAGCTCATGAATTGTTAGTGGTATAAATGTGGCAGGGGACATGCATTCCTTTGTCACTGGCCTTGGGAGTAAAAGGATGGAGGGCAAACACAATAGCCTGGAAATTGTACATAGGGCCCTGGCATTTTTTTAAGTATTTTAAGTATTTCTTTACAATTTATAAAAGAATATATTCATTATGGAAATTTTAAAATAACAGCAAATCATAAAAAAGACGATTAAAATTACTTATAATCCTGTCCAGGCACATATTAACTATCAAAATTGATTTCCAAACTGTTTTCAGTATGTGTAATACAAACAAAATGTGCAATACATTTTACAGAATGGCCCCATCCATTGTCACCTGGGCCCCAGGTGACTTTCAGCTTAACTCTGAGTAGCAATGAAGTCCCTCCCATCATAGATACCACACAACTTCAAACTGTCATTCCTCAGGCTTGTGGGTCTATAAGGAAAGATGTCATTTTGAATAAAGGAAGAATTTGAAATGACAGGAAGGGCTGAGCTCTAGGTTTTGAATTATTATCATTTCAGTTATAATAAATGATACTTTGCAAACCCAAGGTATGCAAAGATATAACCTCCATTATACTGTATTGTTTTACATAACATTAAGAAAGAATGTTATCATATCGCTGCCAGCTAAATGATAATATTTGGATTGCATGCTGCATCTCAATTTCAGTTATGTTAAAGTGTAAACACAAAATTTGTATCTTGCAATCAGTAAACTAAGGTAATTCTACAATTGTACTTAATTCTCAAAACCCATTTTCACTATACCAAGTACATTGATCTCATCCGTTCAAAGTAAACTGCCTTTTCCGGATTTTACTCAGTCTCATTTAGGTAAACATTCAACTCAGAATTCTCCTGGAGATAGTTCAGAGGGGAGGACCAGCTTTCTTAATTCATGGGGAAATGCAGTGTGTTATGCACAGTCCTCCTCGGGCCACAGTAGCCCCAGCTGAGATGTAGCTCCAGCTCCTGTGGACATCTGTAGCCCCTCATGGCCTCTGTTCTCCTGGCCCATGCATTCTGTGCCCAGCAGGACCAAACTGCAAGCTGCCTCCAAGTCAACCAGCTCTTCTGGTCTGCACTCAAAAAGTTACGGCACTCCCTGCTGCTTTTCCCACCCTGCAGGCAAAGGCAGGCCCAACTGCGTATGCCTCTTCCTCAACTGGGCCACGTTTCTGCTCTGGCCCAATGGTGGACTTGGGGCTTCTCAGGGAGACTTGTAGTTTCTCCTGATTACAGACTTGGGAGAAAGGTGTAGAGGCCTCCACTTATACAGAACCCCAAACTTTCTTATTTCCATTATTCCTCCCATCACAAAGGACTTCAATCCCCGGAGTAAGCCAGGAACATACCCTTTCTCAGGGATTTACAACAACTAATTTTGTTCTCCTCTTTCTCAACTTCATTCCTTCCCTAGTGAACTGGTTTTTATCTTTATTCCCAAAGGCAGGAAACTCTGGCTAAGTATTCTGACTAATCTATTATTTATGCCAGAATCATGGCTTTTGATGATATACAGATGTCTTCTTCGGGGTTCAAATGCCAAGAACTTGACTGTTTTCTTGCTCTGGTTAATCCCTCACCATGAAGGCAACTCATGCATAAAGCTGAGGAAGAAGGAGCAAGAGCTGACCAGTGGGAACAAGGAAAAGAAATCTGAACATGTCAAAACACCGTACCACCCAAACAGTGATTCTGTGATACCTGGTCCCATTCCCCCTAAAATACCTGAAGGGGTGAAGCCTCTGCTTTCTCAGTACTGAAAACTTAACCACATCTTGGGTTAAATTTCTTGGGTAGGTACTTTTTGGAGGAAGTTGTAGGGCTAGGAAAGCACTAAACATTACCTCAAAGATGAGCTCCAAGCCCATTGTTGATCTACTGGTGCAACAATCGAGATGAACACCAGTGTATTTTAGGAATCATCCCAGCATTGTCAGCAACAGGCAATGGAACCATATGCAGCCACCCTCCAATGCATACCTCGAGCACTACTGTGCTCCCTCTGAGAGAAGATGGGTGGAGCCAGGCCAAAGCCAGTAGCCCACAGGATTAACTCCAAAGTTATCTATATTGCATTAAATACCACTTCCCAGCATTTGAGATTGTAGTGGATTGATGCCCCGATTGTCCACTCTTTTTAATCCATGCCTTTGAAATGTGACTTTTAAGTTTTTCCTAGGAGGTAACTTCCCAGCATTTGAGATTGTAGTGGATTGATGACAAAAATTGCCCCGATTGTCCACTCTTCTTAATCCATGCCTTTGAAATGTAACTTTTACGTTTCTCCTAGGAGGTGAAATCTATTCCCAATTTCTGGCATCTAGGTTGGCCTTATGACTTGATGTGGCCAATAGAAAGGGCAGAAGTGGCAGTGTGCCGACTTCTGAACTTGGACTTCCAAGATCTTGCACATTTCTTCTTTTTCTCTCTGAAAAATCTGTCCCGTACCATGAGAACACTCCTGTGGTAGTTGCCAGTAATGACTTTGCCCCATAAGTTGAAAGCAACTGACTCCTCAACATTTTATTGCAGACAGCCCCAAGCCATCTGCTGAATGACTCACACACTTGACTAAGCCCAACCAAAACCAAAACTGCCAAGCTGACCCAAGGACTCAGGAACAATAATAAATTGTGTTCAATTCTCTAATATTGGCTGAGACCAAATGTTGAATTGTAATCATTCAGCCAAGATGCATATTTGGTGCAAATAAAGGAAATATTCTGAAGAGCCATTTAAAAATGCATATTTCTGCCCGACTGGTGTGGCTTAGTGGTTGAGCATTGACCTCTGAACCAGTTCACAGTTCGATTCCCAGTTAGGGCACATGCCCTGGTTGCAAGCTCAATGTCCAGTACGGGGTGTGCAGGAGGCAGCTGATCAAGGATTCTCCCTTATCATTGATGTTTCTATTTATCTCTCTCCCTCTTCCTTCCTCTCTGAAATCAATAAAAATATATTTTAAAAAACAAAACAAAAATCATAGCTTTAAAAATATAAAAATAAGTAAATAAAAATAAAATGCTAAAAGTGTTCTAACTGCATAAAATAAAATATAATAATAATAATAATAATAATTAAGATAAATAACTGACCAGTTTGAAAGCAGAATTTGGAGGAAATATGATGGGCCATAATTTACTGAGTTGGAACATAAAACTGTTTCTCATCACCAGTGTCCCCACCTAAGGACAAAGGTGAAATCAAGGGTTAATATCTCTGGGAGAATTAAGTGGTACCTAACAGGCCCTCTAATTTAGACAAAAAATCTTATGTGGATCTGCACCGTATGGCTCCACAAGTTATCCCAAAGTAGCAGCAAGTCTAGAGGAAGAGGAATGTTTGGGTTTTTTCAATGGGGTGGACTTTCATTCAGCTCATATAAAGATCACAAAGTTTTTAATTAGTAACTTGTGAACATACCAGTAGCCTAGACTAAAAGGGACAGATTGTTCAAATTGTAAAAAGATCTTGACCTTCAAGTTGATATAGGAAGGAAGCAGGCTACAGAAGTGAATCTGCTGTCAAAGACGGGCTGTTTTTTCGGAAGTAGCCAAGAGGGGTACGGGCAAGGAAAGGTGAGTGGGTACAACAAAAAGTGATAAAAAGCTGAGGACTGCAGAGCCACTGCTAGGAAGCCGTGGAGACAAATGGGCTGCTAAGACACACCCGGGAGAAAAACCTAGGTCTAAGCAAGGATCATTCCCCACCCCCACAATAGAAGGGGTTGGCAATATGTTCCCAACTGGGTTTCAGAGCTGCTGCAAACCGGTGGCTACTATGTGCTTCCCATTTTTCTGTCGGAGGGTGAGTTGTTTGCAGCTATCTTCTTGATATCACCCTGTTAGGTAGGTGGGAGGCAATTAATTTATTTTAGGTCATACGTCTCTGGATCAAAAGAAGCTATTTCTAAAGAGCTACATTAAACCTGATTGAGAACTTTACATTCTGGAATTCAAGCTTGATGTCATGACTGACTCAAGTTTTTGGAGACCCAAGGATGAGGGGGTAGAAGGGAGTTTCAATAAAATGACCCCAATTCTCTCCTCCCCCTCCTTTATCAATGAGATTTTGGAGCTCCTCCCATCAGGAGGTAGACTCTATTTTCCCTGTTGACTTGATCTAGCTGGCCAATGGATTACGGCAAAAGTAACAGTTGGTCAATATTGAACCTGGGCTGCAAAAGTCCTTCCAAATCACACACTTTGTCTCCCCAGCAACCAATGCCACTGACAATGATGCTGACAATGTCTTCTATTTTCAAAGATCAATGATGATTTTTGACGAAATGATATTTTAGTGTTTACTTTTAGTTTTTAGTATTTTCTTATTCTTATTTTAGGGTTTCACACTAGAAGTCAACCTGGGAGCTAGCTGACCAGCTGGAGGCACCACACTTAGAATAACCTGTCAACTTTGACTTCACCAAGGCCATGTGCTTCATATCTCTTCTGCTCTGATGGCCCTTTCAGGAAGTACCACAGTTCCTCACAGAAATAATCCCCTCACCAGACCCGAAGTTGTTCAGACACACAAAGGCAGGCCTTAATTCAAAAATATAGCTTGGACTCAAGCAGGGTCTCTCCGCTATTTCTGTAACATTGTAAATAAAAATCAATATAAGAAAATGTCTCATAAAATTCACTATTCATAAGGAAGCCTATCCATCATGAGTTTACTATGTGCCAAACATTTTAAAGGGCTTTAGATACAGCATCCAGCTGGTCACTTTTTCAAATGAGAAGAATGAGATTTAGAAAAATATTTAGTAACTTGACCAAAGTCAATAGTTATCTGTGCCTGCTTGACACTATTTGCAAAAACCAAAATACTATCTTTAAAAATAAAACAACCCTTAAGGAATCTCTACTTTATACTTGATATATTTCCAAAATACTAAATTTTCATAAACTCCCACTTGAAAGGGTGAACAGAAAAAGCCAATGCTGTTTCTCCCCTGCAGAAATAGTGGATATTGCCTTTAATTACTGGCAATCTATATAATATCGTAAGGAGCAACTTTATGTCCCAAATGGAACGTGGATGAACAAGAGAGAAAAATCTGCATGATCTCCAAAATAAAATGAAAAACGTTAACCACAATGACTCAATACGATGTACAAAAACAATAACCAAATAGAGGCTTTCCTTGACTTCTCTTTTAGTTCAGGAGAATGGTAGAAATAGGAGGAAATTCCCTGCTGGCCTGAAAGTTATAGACCTGTATTTCACATTCTTTCAGATAGAGAAAGCTGCCGTGTTATAATATTATGACCAATTAGAATGA
>NW_006383010.1:1740980-1750822 GCF_000327345.1 Myotis davidii | reverse complement strand
AAGAGTGAAAAATGAATTTATTTATATAGAGGACCAAAATCTATCATGCAACCAAGTGAGATTGGCTGAGTGACTTATGATGAGTAAAAATAGGGCAAGCAATGATGCAGAAAGGACCCCATAGATTGCTCTACATTTTTGTAGTTTAAGCATGAGTCCCTTCATCTGAAGAAAGGGCTTTTATTTATGTAAGGGGAGGGTGGTAAGACTGGTTTTCTTTGTACTAGTCCAGTGTATAATAAACATTTAGCCTCCATGGTATGATTCAAAAGGTTTATCAATTCTCACCATCAAAACCATTCCCTTTCTCCCAATATCTAAAAATCCCACTATATCAGTTCAGGTCTTTGGATTTGGTAGGATTTTTTGTTGTGGTGGTTGTCTTTAAAAAAAAAACTTTCACTTTTAGTTTTCAATTAAAATGTACATTTAATATTATTTTGTTTTAGTTTCAGGTGTACAACATAGTAGTTAGACAATGACATACTTTACAGAGTGTTCCCCCAACACCCTGCTATTTACAGTAGGATTTTGATTTTGAATGTACCATGGCTGTTTGTGGCCTAGCTTGCTGTAATGTAATGGCCTTTGGCATTTATTAATTTCTCGTTTTCACAGAACTTTGCATGTGTTTGCTTTAGAGTACTTAAAATGATCGATTACGGAAGAGTGCAAGTGTAATTTGAAAATTAGATATGAAAATACAGGAGAAGTTACTAACTTTTGAGTGAAAATAACCTAACTTGCAACAGTTATGCTATCCATTCCTTTCCTTTCAAAAATATAAACCTATTCCATTTTCAATTATATAATGCTTAGGAAATACATAGGTATTGTATTCTGATATCTAAACCAAAGCTTAATAACCATAATAGGTAGGCAATTTTTCACCTACAGGACAAAAAGTTTCCATTTGGAAGCCTAAGTCAGTGTTTCTTCTTTAACATTGTTTTTTGAGACTTCATTAAGAACCAACCACTGTGAGAGGCACATCAGAGAATACAAGATCAGACATGGGCCCTGACCTCAAGGAACCACCAGTCTTCTGAAGGAGACAGACACATAAATTCAAGTAGTTCTAAGGCAGGACAGACTATGACTAATGCATTGGGAAAAGTAAAAACAAAATGTTAACAGAGAAGGCTAGAAATACAAATTACTTTAAAATTGGGGCAGTAGGAAGACCTTGTAGAAAGGCTGAAATATGCAGAAAAATCAGAAGTGGAAGGAGGAGAAGCCAGAGCAAGATGGGAATAAATAAGGCAATACTTGCATTTATTAAAAAAAAATAAATAAAAGATCTCAGGCTATCAAGGGACCAAGCCTGGAAAGCACTGGAGAAAGCCAACGTGGCACAGTGATGGTAGGAACAAATTACAGTGCCATGGAAGAACACAGAAGGAGGGTCCTTCTAGCCGGGGTCAGCCTGGAAGTAGAAATATTTCACCAGGTCATGAAGAAGGGTGAAGGACATTCCAGGCAGCAGAGTTAGTGCATCACATGATGGAGGAACTGCTCTAACAGAAGGATCTGAATTTCACAAGGGTAGACAGTGGTAGGGATTTCAAAGACAACAGTTCTTTTAATTATTTTTTTTCTGCAAAAGAATGATTTATAAACTGGAAGACAACTATTGACTCCACTTTCTGGCCTTGGAAGGCCTCTCTAATATGGTGATATATGAGCAGAAAAAAACAAATGAAATGAACCAGATAAATATCCAGGAAAAGAGTACTACAGGCAGAGAGAATGGCATGTGCAGAGGCCCTGAGGTGGAACATGTATCTGTGTTCCAGGAACAGAAAAGTCAATAGAATTGGATTGTGATGAGCAAGGGGAGAAGTAGAAGGAGGAGAAGTCAGAGATTAGCTAGGAGCCAGATCCTGAAGGGCTTACAGCAGTGGTTGGCAAACTCATTAGTCAACAGAGCCAAATATAAACAGTACGATTGAAATTTTTTTTGAGAACCAAATTTTTTAAACTGAAACTATATAGGTAGGTACACTGTTATTAACTTAATTAGGGTACTCCTAAGGCTTAGGAAGAGCCACACTCAAGGGGCCAAAGAGCCGCATGGGGCTCACAAGCCACAGTTTGCCGACCACGGGTAACCACTATGGGAACAAATTTGTACTTTATGCTAAGTATGATGAGAAGGCAGTGAGGATCTTCCCAATCCTCATGGTGTGAGGAAAATAGAGGAATCAGAAATGACTGCAACGTTTTGGGCCTGAGTTTCAGGATAAATAGAGGTACAATTTACTATTCTGAGAAAAACCATGGGATAAACCCATGGGGGCTGGAATGAGGAAGGGAATCAACAATCAGTGAGTGCCTACATCACATTGCGGGGTGATTATTGTCTTTATACACCCTTGTCTTTTAGAGTTTTCCTCCTGAATGTGCATGTACAATCAACTTCCAATTATTTTGGTCAAAGGAGGCAAGTACTGAGAAGTGCAATCCAGACCCTATTTACATTTTATGCAGCGCTGATTTCAGACACCATTTTGAAGTAGGCAAAATTTATGAAGTTCCCCAGCCTCCAAGTTTGCCTCTTCCAGATTCCATCTCCAACTTCCTTCTGCACATTGCCTCAAAGACATGCAGTGCCCTTTCTTTTTCTAGTTTGTTCTCTCTCTCTCTCTCTCTCTCTCTCTCTCTCTCTCTCTCTCTCTCTCTCTCTCTCTCTCTCTCTCCCATACACACATTCATCACCGCCCATGTGACTCGGGAAATTCAGGTATCAGTCTAGAGTGAATTGAACCCGGTATATAATATCTCCCTGCTATACTTGTCTAGTCCTTTACAGTTTGTTTCTAATCATGTGATGAACAGTCCTGTTCCCTATTTAATCCTACTCTTAAGGGAATGTCAAGTATCTAATGAAGTGCCAATATGTTTAGACACCTACATATTTCACCTATACGTGAAAGATGATATAAAGTTAGCAATGTCCCAACATAGTGTTCTACCTGCCAAAGAAAAAAAGGCAAGGAGAACATCCCCATCTGGAAAAAGTTTTAAAATAAAGGAATCTACTGGAGAAGAAATAGTCATTTCTTAGCTCCCGCATGATGAATGCAGCATGTACATAACTAAATATTATCAGAGGTGGGGGGATCAATGTCAGTTGTCCAAACTGATAATGAGAACAAGTGACCTTAAGGCAAGTACCCTGAAGCAGACAGTAAAGACAAGAACATTAACTCCAGGGAGCAGTAGATCTAGAAAGAGCACAAAGATATCAGAAATAATTTCTAAGAGGAGCAGCCACCAACAAAACCACAGCTGCATGTTCACATGTATGGGCACAATGATTTAAATGCCCCAGGACCAAGGGAAGATGAATGCCTATTGCTAAGTCTTCTTTACCCCAAGCTAAATACTTCTCAAAGCCTAAGTTCTTTGAATTCCTCATGGCTGATGGCCTTTATCCAATCCTTAATAAATATAATAAAAAAAGAAAGAAATATGGGTAGGATACAATTTTTTTACTTCTACATATTAGTTGCTATTTCTTTCAATATTAATATCCTATTATCTTTTGTAGGAAGGTAAATGAGCCTTTCCCCTGTTTGCTTGATTTTTATGTATCCCTGGACACCAGTAAATGGATATTTTTCTATTTTCCTAGGAAGAATATATGTGTGCACAGATTAAAATGTGTTCTAACAGAAAATCAATCCCTCTAATAGCATCTTACTTAGTATTGAAAGGATCAGAGAGCTATAAAACAAAGAACTTCCAAACAATGAAGTATTTACATCTTCTAAGGAAGCAAACAGAAAATAACTTTAAAGATGCTGAGATTAACTTGTCACTCTTAACCCAAAGAAGGCCCATTTGGTTAGGGCACCAACCCTGAGTAGAAAATACATCTGTACAACTTTATTACAGCAGCCAATATGGCTGTGAGGGCCAGGCTGACGCACAAAGTCAACAATGAATAAATAATACCAAGACCATGACAGATATCTATCAACAGTGATCTGTTCCTGTCTAACCCTCAAAGCCAGTGTGACTTCACGAAGGTTAATCTCATGACCTGAGGGGTAATTGCATTATGTATTTGTATAGTTTTAGGACCATGGCCTAAAACCCCTAAACCCCTGGAAGCTCTGCATAGAGAATGGCATTATGGGAATTTGTTCCCTATATAGGTGGATAGATGATATAAATATACATATATAGGTATACTAGAAACATATTATATAAACATCCATAAATGTTTATATATAAATTATTTACACAACACAGACACACACACACACACACACACACACACACACATTAACCCTTATATAAGACTAGAGGCCCAGTGCACAAAATTCATGCACTGATAGGGTCCCTACAGGCTGCCAGCTGCCGGTCAGGTACTGCCTCCCTTCCCCTGACCAGTCCCGCCCCCTGGTTGAATTCCCAGATGATCTCCTCATCAAGGGGACAATTTGCATACTACACTTGTATTATGTAGGATAATCTATGAGATAAATTCTCTAAATGTAGATTATATATGTGTGTGTGTGTGTGTATGTCATTTTATCTCAGAAGTGCATGAGTTTTGGTTTGGTTTGGTTTGTTTTTTTGTATCAATAACAGAATAAGGTATATGAACATGATCATGTTATCATTTCATTCTTAGATATTAGAAAACTTAGAAAATTCTCAATTATACCTAGGGTTCTTAACCTATGTTTTCTGTGAAATGTTCTCCCATCTCAAATGTCCTCATCCTCATTATTTAGGTCTTGACATGTTATATATCTGTGAATAATTATATGTAATTGTAATAAAAATAGGATAGTAGCTAGCTATTCTTTACTTACACTTTATATTGAAAGTTTTATGCTCTTTTTCAAGGGACATCTGAGAATGGGTTTTGATGAAGAAGGGGCCTGGGTCCAGGACACAACAGAGCCAGCATTCAGACAGAGGTGGCAGGTGCTGAAACCACTCTTTTTTGTCACATTAATCACCAGTCAACTTTGTCCAGGAAAGAACTCTGGTTCTGAGTAAGCTCAGGGTAGGTGGAGAAAAAGAAACCAAAGGAGAGGAGGTTCTTAGAGTCAGTGATTGCCAACCAGGAACTGAAAAGTCAGGTACCCCTAATTGTGTGAGAGCAGCTCTGGAGCAGTTCCAGATGGCCACCGAAGAAAAGGCAGAAAACTGCAGCAGCTCTAGACTCTTCAGTCTCTTGAAGCCACTACACTGGAGAGGATCATACCTCAGCTTCTCTGGCTCAAAGAGGGGCAGGTACTCTAGAGTTTTACTCCACAAGGGGCCTACAGGTAGATCAACAAGTGCTCAGATAATACTACTTGCCATTCTTTATTATCTCACAAGGATTATCCTGCCAATAGTACAATATAGTTCACATTTGTTACTAGAGATCAATTCAGTTACAACCACTCAACTCAGATTACATCCAAAATACCTTCATAAGCCACTGCAATTCATGGTTGATCTCAATCAATTTATAGATTCCTGTCATAGTTGGCCAAGTCCTGGGGACACTCTGGGACCTTAAAGACCAGCACAGAGAAAGAACGGAGGGAATGTAACAGTAAGGTGAGGCCACTGTGGAAAGAGAGCAGCAGTTGCTGGAGCACAGTAAACCTAAATATGGCCTAGGCATGCTGCAACATTTTGACAATCTCCTTTGAGGGGTAGGAAGAGACACATAAAACAATGTCTAGTCCATGGGAAAGTTGTCCAGCCAAGTAAAGACAGAGTAAGATGAGTTCTACTCAAGTCTCTTTAATGGATGGCAGAATCAAGACCCAGGCCCAGAAAAATGGCTGGTAAGAGCTTGAAATAGGTTCAGTTCCAGCCAACTCCATGATCTCTGCAGAATTCAGTCTCCACAGAAAACTAGCGTGGGACCCAGATGCCCACAGCCCATCAAACAGAAGATCCACACTCATGGCCACACTGACAGTGGGATGGCCAGGAAATCAGAGGTGAAGATGCAGATCTCTGCTTAGCCAGACATCGAGCCTTTGTCATGTACCAGACAAGGAGAGCGAGCAAGGGGTTATTTACAGATCATTCCCTCTGGTGGGAAGAAGAGCCTCCGTGTATTGCTAATCAGGCTTCCGCTGGGTTAGGAACCAAGCAAGACTGCACTAGCCTGTGGCTGGCAGGCTGAACACCCACAGTCGTAGTTCCTTCCTGCATCTGGCATGGTATCCAGCCCTGCCACAGAGTCACCTGCACAGAGAGAGTGAAGGCAGCCCTGCAGAGCTCTGCAGGAACCACAGGGCGCATCACAGCGGGAAGATCCCAGTGCCTAAAGGAAGATGGATCAGTCCAGGAACTCAGAGCTGGAAAAAGAAAATGACCTTCCTAACATAATCGTATATTGAATTTCAGGCTACATTGATGCTTGAACAGATAACTTTATCATAATGTTTACAAATAACTTTCAGAAACCTTTATTCTCCCTTCAGAAACTTTCTTATCTAAATATTTTATATAAGCCCTTTATCGTTGGGGGGAAAAAATCCAGCATTTTTGTAATACATCAGCCTCATGAATTTTATAATACATGCTGTTTGAGTTAATAAAAATCCTGAGATGAGACTTATTAAATTATTTTAAGGTACTTTATACAGCTTGTAGAAAACTGCCATTTTCCCCTCAGGATAGACTACTTCCCTCTAGTTTTGCATAATAATACTTGCAATGAGCAAATTCTGGCATTATAAACCAGTGCATTCCTTTGAAGCAAAGCCCATCCGCTGTCTTCCTCAATTACAATGTATTGAATTGCTATTCTGTGGTCATTATAAACCAGGATGCAAATTAAACCAAAATTAACCACATGCAAAATCTATTACAAAGGAGTTTATAAACTTACCACCTGCAATTTTTAAAAAGTAACAAGAACACACACAAAAAGGGAGATATAACATGAAAACTATTATAGTGAGTACCTTTTTATAATTAAGTAATGACTTCAGCTATCTAATATTGTGACTAAATTATGACATCATATTTAGAAGTAATAGATTTTATTCTTTTTTTTTAAATGCACATCATAAGCATTTTCTTATGCACAACTAAGAGTCTGTAGAAGGGCCAGAACCATCTGGTCTACCTCAGTGTATGTTCCCCCTCTTTTTCTCAGAAAACAATGAGAGATAAAGTTAGAACTTCCCAGGCTCATACAACCAGAGCTGGCTTCTTGGGAATGCAGCCTGAGCACCGGGCACCACACTTAGAAGGACCCTGCACTTGGTTTAATGCTCTGCTGCCACCATATTGAAATTCTTAGTATCCCTTGAACAGAGGTTCCCCTGCAATCTCATTATTCACTGGCCCCACAAATATGTAGCCAATTCTGCATACATAGAGGCCCATTATAAATCAAGGAGTATCATCTCAACTGTCACAGGATTTCACATGTCTCTGGTGCATAATATACAAACAGGAACTGTTGCTTGAATGATTTAAGTCAGATTTATGCCCTAGTTTCCAAGACACATTTTAATCTCAACAGTTGACTTTTTAAAAAGCAATTCTTGGTGGGGGGAGGGAGGGAATCAGAGGGGGGAATCCTCCCCCTTAACGTTCCTTCCCATAACAACTTGGTCATATTATTATTCCCTTCTCTTTTGTAAGTTACTATGCAATACTTACTCATCTCTACTGTGTGTGAACAGAGCTGTCCTGGTGTCCAAATTGACAAGAGCACCTCCTGGACCCTGAGAGACCCAGGCAGGCCACCAGGGCTCCTTTGCCATAAAGACTTCTTTACAGAAACACAAAAGGTAACTTTGTAACTAGGCCCTGGAGCCTTCTAACTGTTAACTCCAGAAAAGCAGTGAGTCATCCTGTTTCATAAAGAACTAGAAAAGGGATCTGATTTCAGCAAGGTTGCATGGGAGATGTCATTCATATGCACTTGTGAGGTAGGTCTGGGGATCCTGCCCAACCCATGTTGTCTTACCTGTTACGGCACAGCACCTACTTCAGGGGTGGGCCCAGGTGGCCATGTTTTTAACATATGCCCCTGCTCCTATGGCCATAGGTGACAGGGCAACACCTGGGCAACGGTCTCAAGGTGAGCTCCTTCCCTGAGACTCTGAACTAAAACCTACAGAGCCAGAGTCAGACAGGGGGAGCTTCCAAGGAAAGCTCATTCAGAGATGGAACTAGAGGGACCACTTCTGATCATGAGTGCCCCAATGTTTAAGTCACAGAAAGCCAAATTGCGCTGTTCACTAAGAAAATCGAGCAAATGTTCCAAGAAAGCAAAAGCCAGCTACCCCAGAGAGAGGAGCTGTCTCTATTCCTAACAGCTTTTCAGTTCCCAACCCCATTCTCACAAGGCCCAGCCTGTTTTCATGTTTCTTATATGAAATAAAAATTCACTGAGCTAGCCTAAGTGGGTTTTGTTTCTCGCAATCAAATGTCTAGTACAGCATCCCTGAAGAATGTATTCCAAGTTATTTGATAACACTTACTGAGAAATTGAATCACCAAACCGTTGGAGTCACTTAAGACAAAACCATCTAAGGTTGGCCGTAAGAGCTGTCATTAAATTGGAAAAGAAATTATTCTCTCAACCTAAAGAGAAACAGAGTCAATTATAACATAAGCGGGAAATCTGTGCTTCTTTCTTGTGCCTGTTGCGGCTGTTCCAAATCCCTCCCGCCCCAGTGCTTACAGACTGCTCCGTTCCTTCCCTATTGCTCAGCAGAGGGTGTGAGTCCCAGCATTTGGGGAGCTGCAGCCAGAGCACCAGCACAAAAACCATGACAATGATACCAATTACCCAGAAGTGCCCAGAACCCAAGAGGAAGAAAAGAATCTTGAGAACAGGAACAAAACCAAGAGGAGGCCTATATTCAAAAACCCTTTCAATGTTCACCCATGTCCTTGCTTCTTCTCATGACTGGTATGACCTGAGAAAGCAAGGAGTACTTCTCTATGCCAGTGCTCTCGGTGGCTTTGTGTTAAATTTTTAAGTTCTTAGCTCTAAGACTTATTATTTTTTCATACTGCTTCATTTTATCTTCCCAATAAACTTTCAAAGGCAAGATAATGCCAAGAATTATCTTTTATCTTGCTCAACATTTGGCACAATACTGGACACATACAAACTATTTAAAAATACTTACTCAACTGAATTAATTGAATGACTATCTTCTCAAATGGGGTTAATAAATTCCTATTTATCGCATGGTGGAATCTAGCCCAGCGTCTTGTTGGATAAAAGGGAAAAAGGCATAAAGCACCAGGGAAAATGCTTCACCTACCCTAACCTCTAAACTTCAAATGATTTTCAAGTCTTTGTTGAATTTTTCCCCAATATTATTTAAGACTTTTTCGCCACATGGATTTCTGCCAGGCCAAGCTTGAAACACATTATTTCAGCCCAGTTGAAGTCACACGCGCACACACACACACACACACACACACACACACCCATAGGTTTTTGCCCAGATCAGATTCTTTGTTTGTTGAGCTTTCCCTTAGCACAACACATAGCACCTTACACAGTGTATGTACACACTAAGTGCTTAATAAATGTTTTGCTATTTTAAGTAGTTGGCTGTTGCTGGGGTCCAACCGCAGCAGGTCCAGGGGTTCCCCAAAGGTGTGGACGGAGTCGGCGAAGAAGGAAAGACTCGGAGACGGCGTTCAGTTGATCAGCAGCCTTGCCAGGATCTCTAGCCACAATCTCCAGCCAATTCTGTGTCCATGTTCTCTTTCTAGGTTCTCCAGCCACGTTCTCCAGGTTCTCCAGCCAGGTTCAGTCGCCAGGTTCTGTAGCCGGGTTCTTCAGCCAGGTTCTGTCTAGGTTCTCCAACCAAGTTCTGTAGCCATGATTG
>NW_006383010.1:1715398-1740826 GCF_000327345.1 Myotis davidii | reverse complement strand
AAATCCCTACCTGGGGAAACAACCTTTCTCAGAGAGGTGACCTTGGTTAAAACACATAGTGCCAAGAAGGTGAGCAAACATATTAAGAACAGTATGCCATATGTGCCAGGTCCCTTGAAACAGCAAGGATGGACCGGCTCCCGGCAGGCTGTCCCCAGAAAGTCTTCAAAATAGCCCAAGGATAGGAATAAGGATAAAAATGAAATCTGAAAGACTGTTTTTAGAGAAAGTGCCAGTAAAGGGATGCCAATGTGTCGGAATATGTCCTTGAAATCCAAGTTCCTTCTTGTTTACGTTTTCCTGTGGTGTGCACCCGACTGATCCCTGAGCTCTGACGGCGTGGACTACAGCCTAATAGGTCATGCTGAGCCACGGTGAGGTCTCTCCTTGCCTGCCTTTTCTCTCTTTTGATTTGCTGGATCCTTTACCTCCTGGCCCAGAATAAACACAAATGCACTAAATTCTTCTTACCCATGTGATAGGAATCTAGGGCTCTAAGTTACACTTTGTTATCACTCACTTGCATGTCTGATACTTAGCTGTCCCATGGCCGGCCCCATCTGGCCCATAACAGCCCTGGTACCATCTATCCTTCCTTTTCTTCTTTCCCTCTTTACTTGCCATGCTCCCTTTTAACAAACATTAAGGGAGAATTTACTATGGCCCTGAAGAAGGAAGGATAGAATAAGACAGAGTTTCTGATTTGAAGGAGCCATAATCCAGTAAAGGAGACTGTCAATTAAATACGCAATTGAAATACACAACACGAAAAATGATTTTTCCAGGTGTACATGGAGTGAAGTCTTTGATTCTTTTGGGAGGAATCAGGGTATAGAGAGGAAGATGCCTGAGCTAAATTTTAAGCACTACTGATTATATTGCCCAAATGGTATGCTGTTGACCAATGTTTGCATATATTGCTTCTAGGCAAAATGGAAAAGACCTATAAAGTTAGATTTACATTCCAGAAATTTCACTCAAGTGGGTGTGGGTAACTTGAGGGGCGAGGGGAGGTAAGGGTAGAAAAATATATCTGTATACATTTTAGAATTTTTTATTTATATTTATGCTTGTATTTGTTTTTTATAGCTCATTATATTTACCATTTTTCTTTCATTTATTAGAAGTACTTAATGATATCTTAAAGTTTACAATAAAAGTAACAACGAAAAGATAATCCTGCCTGTTCCTGGAACAGAGATATTTTTTTCTGTTATTTATTGCTGAATATAACAGTTAAGGTAAAAAGTATAAACTATTATTTAAGTGTACATTTATTTTTATTACTAATAAGATTTTTAAATATCACACAGGTTCTTCTTATGAAGTATAAACAATAAAAATTACATATATAAATAATTAACCATGAAGGCCCTTATATTTGCATAAAACGTTCATGCTGATTTGAGAATTCCCGTTTATCTTCCTTATGAAAATATCCTATTAGTATCTGATACTGAAGCTTAAAATTCTATTAGGATGAGGCTCTAAATTTAATACAAAGTCTCCTTCCAAAAAAGATATTGGTACTTGAAAGGTGGTAGTAGAATGCTGCCTGGAGAGATCATCTTTATCAGACAATAGCACTTTAAAGAAATTAGCTTATCAAGTGTGTTCCACCTGATAACTAAGTTCAGGTAGGTTACTTAGAAAACAGAATGCTTAACAGGGCTGGCAAAACACTGAAAAAGAGATGAGAACTCATCTGGGTAAGGTTTTAAATAGCAGGCACTAGAAACCCAGAAGAAAACATGAAAGAATTGTGTGTCTTAGGGAAAGAGGGAGGAGTAAAAGGTAGAAGAAATCAGAAAATAAAAGCAAAAAAACTATAATCACTTCTTTTTTCATAACTGACCCCAAACTTACCTTCCCAGGACACACCTTAAATTATTATCCTCATAAAAAACAATTAAGGGGCATGGGAGGTTCTGGAATCGACACTGGATATAAACACTCCACAGTCCATTCCCCTTGCTAATTACAGCTAATAATTTTGTTGTCAACTACCCCAGCGTTCTAAAAGCAACTACTGAGGATTCTTAAAAGAAAAAAAAAATGAGGCAGATTGCAGAGAGGAGCTGAAACATAGAAAAGAAAGTGAGGGTGATTCCCTTTTGTTTTCTCGCAGCCTTGCTCCCACCGGAGAGAACCCGTCATAGAGTGGCTTGGCAGTGGCAGGAGCCCAAAACACTCAGGGAGACCCCATATTTCTGATCAGAGAGATAAGGAAAAATAGACCCTACAGGCTGGAGAGTATAAGGAAATCCCAGAGCAGTGAGAGCTAGGAAAGATGATTCCCTAAATCTGTGAGTTTATACGAGCCTCAGGCTGATGCTTCATCTATACACATGTGGGACAAACCCAAGCCAGCATGGCAAAGGCTTTGAGAAGTAAATGAAGATTTGAACCACTGTCCATTACTCAGACTAAACCCTGAGCTACTCGTGTGTGAAACAGACACAAACTAGCACAGAAAATGCTTTGAGAGCCAAATCAAGATATTAAACTGAGCCAAAGGAGACAAAATAGAACAGTTGGGCTTAATCTACTCAAGTTCCCCCACATTCTCCAGAGGATTATCACCTGACCCAGTGTCTATACATATAACATTCCCACTGTCCAAGATAAAATGCAAAATTACTCAATATGCCAAGAACCAGAAAAGTTGACCAATTCTCAAAGGAAGATACAATAAACAGATGCCATTCTCAAGATGACCCAAGTGTTAGAATTATAAGGCAAAGACTTTAAAGCAGCTATTATAACAATGCTCTGTGAATTAAAGAGTAACACAGTTGAAATGAATTAAAATATAAGAGTTCTTAGAGAAATACATTCTACAAAAAAAATGACCAAATGGAAATTTTTAACTGAGTCAGTATCTGAAATAAAATATTTTCTGGATAGCCTCATTAAAATATTGAAGATGAAAGATGAAAACTTCAGTAAATTTGAAGATAAATCAATAGAAAGTATCCAATCTAAAGAAAGGAGAAATTTTTTTAAATATTAACAGAACTATAAAACAGTCAGAAAATTTAAAACAGGAATAGTAAGTCCTTACCTATAATAGCTACATTAAATGTAAATGGGCTATATTCTTTAATCAAAAGACATAAAATAGCTGAATAAATTTTTTTAAAAGGTTGGATAGTATGTTGCCAAGAAGAGAATCAGTTAAGCATTAAGGGTGTACAAAGGCTGAGCGGGAAGAGATAGAAAAAGATATTTTAGCAAATGGTAATCAAAAGAAAGCAGGGATATATATGCGTAACTATGGACACAGACAATAGTGTGGTGTAAGACTGATGTGGGGGGTTGGATGCTGACTAGAAGGAGTCAATGAGGAAAAATGGGGACATCTGTAATACTTTCAACAATAAAGATTTTTTTAAATAGGTGCAGAAAAAAGAAATCAGGGATAGCTACACTTATATCAAACAAAGGAGACTATAAACTAAAAATGGTAAAAAGAGACGGGAGGCCATTATATAATGACAAAGGGGTAAATTCATCAAGAAGCTCTAACAATCATAAGTATTTATACACACAACATTGGGACACCTAAATATATAAAGCAAATACAGACAGAACTTAAAAAAATAAATAAACTGGGATATAATAATAGATGGGAGCTTTAATTACCTACTATCAACAATAAATAGGTCATCCAGACAGAGCAGCAATAAGGCAACAGAGACTTTGAACACTACAGACCTAAGGGACCCAACCAACATATACAGAACATTTCATCTGATACCAGCAAAATACAAATTCTTCCCCCAAGTGCACATCCAACATTTTCTAGGATAGATCATATGTTAGTTCACAAAACAAGTTGCAACAAATTTAAGAAGGTAAAAATTATATCAAGTGTCTTTTCCAAAGACAATGGTATGAAATCAATAACAGGAGGAAAGCTGGAAAATTTGCAATTACTTGGAAATTAAACAACATACTCCTCAGCATCTGATGGATCAAAGAAGAAATCAAAAGAGAAAACCAAATAAATAAAAAGTAGAAAACAGAGAAAAAAAGCTGCTCCTCACTGGTGTTGGCAAGGCTTTTTGGATATGATATCAAAAGCACAAGCAAAAATAAATAAGCGAGGCTACATCAAACTGAGAAACTTCCACACAGCAAAAGAAATAATCAACAAAATGGAAAGGCAACATACAGAATATAAGAAAATATTTGCAAATAATATATCTGAAAATGGGTTAATATTCAAAATATATAAGAAACTCATACAATTCAATTAAAAAAAGGCAAATACTATGATTTAAAAATGGGAAAAGGACCTGAATAGACATTTTCCCAAACAATGGCCATCAGGTACATGAAAAGGGTGCTCAGCATCACTAATCATCAGGGAAATACAAATCAAAATCACAAGATATAATTCACAAGATATAAGTAGATAAATCGATAGAAAATAGATGATAGGTAGATGATGATTGATGATAGATAGATAGATAGACAGATAGATAATAGGTAGACAGACAGACAGATAGATAGAATATTACTCAGTCCAAAAAAAGGAAACTCTTCCATTTGCAATAACATGGAGGAACCCTGAGGGGATTATGCTAGGTGAAATAAATCAGAGAAAGACAAACCTGTGTGATCTCATGTATATGTGGAAGCTAAAAAAAAAAAAAACCATAGAAATAGGAAATTGGTTGGTGGTTGCCAGAGGTTTGGGACAGGAGGTTGGAGGAATAGATAAAGGTGGTCAAATGAATAAAGATGTGACAAACTTCTACTTGTAAAATGATGAATAAGTTCCTATGGGACACTAGCAAAAGGTCTAACATCCATGATATTGGAGTCCCAGTAGGAAAGGAAAAAAACATTAGGGTTGAATATTTGAAGAAGTAACAGCCAAAAATTTGGTACATTTTAACAAAAGACATATTATCATATTAAGAAGTTCAACATGATCCTGTTGAAAGACAATTTCTATGGCAGTTGCACGTTTTGTATCAGCATTTGTTTTAGACTGTATCTTCAAGCATGTTTGTATAGCAAATAATTGTGTATGACAGAGATAGTATCTCCCTCTTAGGCAGAGGGCACATTTGTTTTATGACCATTATAAAATGGTCAGTGCCCTTTAAAAGATCGGGGTTTCTTTCCTCAGCTGTGATTCCAACCCCTTGCATTGTAAGCATACTTCTGGGCTGCCCCGTATTGCACCTGGGGACGTGGGAGGCAAAGGGGAATCAATGTGAATATGAAGCTCAGGCTGTGTGCACTGACATGAGCAATAAAATCTTTTTGTCTCTTACCCAGAAGTATCATGTCTTCTGTCAGCACCCATGAAACTGTGGCAGGCTAACTTGTTAGCTCCCAACTAGGGTAAAACTCTCAGACACTTCACAGTCTTGACTCCCCCAAACAAGATAATTTCACGAAAAATAAATCCTGGACCTAACTTCTGAACACTGAACATACATACAAATCTTGAAAATAGCTTCCAAAAAAACTGTATAATATACAGTGGAACAATGACTTCAATGACCATGAGTTTCACATCAGAAGTAATAGAGGCTGGAAGACACGGGAACAGCATCTCTAAACTGCTGCAAAACTGCCTGTCAGTCCACAATTCCATATCCAGGAAACATAATGTCCTTCAAAAATGGAGGAAAAATGCATGCTCCATGGAGGAAAATTAATAAAATTCAGCAGCAGCAGACACATTCTATAAAAAGTGATAACGTAGATTTTTCCAATTGAAGGGAAATGACACCAAAGGAAAATCTGACTCCTCCAAAATAAAGGAGGAACAATAAAAATGATAGATATCTGGATAAATAAGATATTTTCCTGTTAAGGTCTGCTGAAAGCAAAATTATTACATTTTGTTCTAAGATTTTCAATGTGTGTAGATTTTATACCATAGTACACTATGAAAGGGTAAGTATGTATACTGTAATCCCTAAAACAACAACTGAAAGATAATACAAAAATATATAGTCAAAAATTAAATAGACAAATGTACCTTGAATACTAAAATGGCATTCAAGTAATTCAAAAGGAAGCAGGAAAAGGGATGGAGGGTGATAATAACTGAGGAACAGAAAACAGAGAGGATAGAGGACAAATAACAAAATGGTGGACTTAAATCCAACCATTTCAATCATTATATTAAAAGTTAATAATCTATTTTCAAAAAAATGGAAGAGAGAAATTTTTCAACTCATTCAACTCATTCTTTGGTATTTCACTAATACCAAAATCAAAGACAAAGGCATCACCAAAAAAAAAGAAACTACACACTAATACTCTATGAATGTAGATGAAAAAATTGTCAACAAAATACTAGCAAACTGAATCCAGAAATGTGTAAAAAAAAAAATCATTACACATCATGACCAAGGGTTGTTTCAATATACAAAAATCAAACAATGTATTATGCCATTGTATAAGGGGATTCACAGATTTCTCCCCACGGGCAGGAGTTTGGAAGACACAATAAATAACCCATACTCTTTTTGCACATCTGAGAATAATATGTGTAAAGACTGAAGTCCTAGTATCTAAGAACTTTGCAGGAAAAAATAGGATGTGAAAATGAGAAAAATGAGAAACTGACTACTTACGTCAAAAGCACCCTTCCTTCCCTTAGTGGCTCTGGCTTCTATGACCTGGGACAGAACACATTCTCTCTGGGCAGTCAGCTCCAAAATGGACAGGATGAATATAAAAGAAAAATATAAGCTTTGCCCTCCACTTTGTATAAACCTCCCCAAAAATAACCAATATCACATCTTTTCTTCCAAAAGGTGAAAAAAAAAAAATGATCATTTGACCACATAAATTGTAAAGCAAAATTTAGTTCTTCCTTTTGTTTGCCGTGTATACATGGAAGGTTTTCCGTTAAAAGAGAGAACACAGCCCTGCTGGCATGGTGCACTGGTTGAGCGTCGACCTTGATTCCAGTCAAGGGCACATGCCCAGGTTGTGGGCTTGATCCCCAATGTGGGGCGTGCAGAGGCAGCTGATCAATGATTCTCTCATCATTTATATTTCTATCTCTCTCTCTCACTCTCCCTGCCTCTCTGAATATATATTGATATATATATACATATATATAATCTAGTAATAGACAAACATGGTAATTGACCGTGCATTCGCTATGCCTCCCATTGGCTAATCAGCACAATATGCAAATTAACCGCCAACAAAGATGGCGGTTAATTTGCATACTGCAGGCAGGGCGGGCCATCCAGGCCCTTGTGTGCCACCTAAGCCCCGGCCCCAGCTGGGACCCCCCCTGAGCAGCCCTGGGCAGCGGGGCTTGGCAGTGTGAACGAGCCGCCAAAGCCCTGCGGGACCCCTGTGTGCGGCCCTGGGCTGGCAGGACTTGGTGGTGCAATCGGCCTGAGGAAGTCCTATTCTTGCAGGAATCCTCCTGCAATGGGCTTCTAAAATATATATATATAGTGGGTTTTTTTAAGAAAACATAAAGGATAGAAAAGGACATAATCATCTCTGGCCCACAATGTACATTGCCTCTCTAAACACATGGAACTTCTTGTGCTGAGGGTGGTAAGCAAGTGGAAGATCCAGCCAACTTCCTCCTAGTCCACTTTCCTGTAGTCAGAGCTTATTTCTGGAATTTCATTCAGCTAGAGCTCCAGACATGATTAAGTCCCACCAAAACTTGCACAACAATTAAAAGGGGGAATTGAGAATGAGGCTGTACATATGTGACTTCCCTAGTTTCTGCTTTTTCAGTGTTATTTTCCAATTGCATCCTCCTCCAGATCATGACTATGTTCTGATTATCGCAGCTTTACAGATCATAGGAGAGACAGAAGCTCTCTTAGTAACTTATCTCTGTGGTCATGAGCTCAAAGTCATCCCTGAAATCTTAGCTTTCTGTTTCCTCTATTTTCCACCTATTCAGTAATCAATTTAGTAATTCTAACTATTGTAATCAATCCTTTCTCTTAAAGGAGGTGGAGTCGTTTCTGACTGCTATACTCCTGTGGGCCTGACCTACCTGGAACAAAATGCCAGTCACAAATTACCTTCCAGAGTCCTTTCCATAAGGCATTCTCCTGGGGGTTGATTGACAGGCTGCATCTCAAATCTACTTATTCAGCTTCAACCCTTATCAACAGCCCCAGGAGCTCAGCATTCCTATCTTCAGGGTGGCAAGTAAACTGACTTTCCCATTTATTATTGGCGCTAACTCAGAGCCCCCTAACATTCTTGTCTCTGCCTTCCTAGTTCTGAGCCTCTAAACAGGAATCATCCTTGGTCCTTGTTTTCTTACATTACTAGACCATTTGTCTGAGTCACCTTACTGTGCACATCCCAGGGAAATGGGCTATATGGAAATTACCATGTTATTCAGCTAATTCATCTCATTCCTGTTTTCTGTTCATTTAGACAAGAGCACTACCATCTCATACATCTCCAGACACCAACCCCCCCCCCCCAAAAAAAATATGTTTCTACATAGCTTATCCCCTTTCTGAACTTCAAACAAGAATTCTGTGCAGGTGTCACAGCTTACCGATTTTCTATCTCCAATTCCCTCCTCTTCTGAAAAATTGAAGTCCTCTGTTTGCTTTAAATAGTAATTTTATCAACAAACACAGCCATGCAATTCCTTTAATTTAGGCTATTAGATGCAGTGCACAAGGCTCCCAAGAGGAAAGAAAATACATTTTGCTTCCCCAAAACTCACTTCCAGCACAGGCAATCAAGGCTAAAGTATTTTAAACCTGCATGCACTTGAAACTACATCCATCAGAGAGTATCAGGCCAACAGTCAGGTCTATAATTTTCCTAGCTCTGCCTATTGACCTGGTAGCATTTGGACTCCTTTCCAAACTACTGTGCTCTTCTTTTTTACTAGAGGCTCGAAGCATGAAATTTGTGCAAGGGGCTCAGCCCTCGCAGCCACAGCGGCTGCCTCGGCCCTCGCAGCCCAGGCTTCATCCAGAAGGTCTTCTGGAAGGACGTCCAGAAAGTTGTTCGGCTGTCTGGTCTAATTAGCATATTATGCTTTTATTATTATAGATTCTTTCCAGACACCTTCACCCCCACATATACCCATCAAATATTTTCACCTCTTTATTGTGTTACTTCACTATAATAGAACCTACTACATTAGTCTGCTTCATGATTTTGATTCCCTGGCCATACAATAACTACCCTCTAGGACAGGGGTTCTCAACCTGTGGGTCACGACCCCTTTGGGGGTTGAACGACCCTTTCACAGGGGTCGCCTAAGACCATTGGAAAACACATATATAATTACATATTGTTTTTGTGATTAATCACTGTGCTTGAATTATGTTCAATTTGTAACAATGAAATTGGGGGTCACCACAACATGAGGAACTGTATGAAAGGGTCGCGGCATTAGGAAGGTTGAGAACCACTGCTCTAGGACTTCTCTACCACATTCCTTTCCTATTCATTCACCTTTTTAAACTTTTATTTTAGTTTTAATTTATTGGGGGTGACAATGATCAATAAAATCATACAGGTTTCCAGTGTACAACTCTACAACACACCATCTGCATACTGCATACGGCATAGTGCACTCGACACTCAAAGTCAAGTCCTTTTCCACCACCATTTATCCCCCTTTGCTCTCTTCTTCCTCCCCTTCCCCCCTTTCCCTCTGGTAATCACCATACTATTGTCTGGGTCTGGTTTTGTTTTCTTGTTGTTGAATCCCTCCATCTTCTTCACCCAATGCCCCAGCTCCCCTCCCCTCTGACAGCTGTCCTTTTGTTCTATGCATCTATGAGTCTGTTTCCTAGTGGATTTTTTTTTCATTAAATTCCACATATGAGTGGAATCATATGTTATTTGTCTTTCTCTGACTGGCTTATTTCACTTAGCATAATACGATTCATGTCCACCCATGCTGCCGCAAAAGGTAAGATTTCCTTCTTTTTTACGGCAGAGTAGTATTCCATTATGCAAACAGGTTTCCAGTGTACAACTCTACAACACATCATCTGCATACTGCATCTCAGCTTTTTTATCTGCCTGTCTACTGATGGCACTTGGGCTGCTTCCCTATCTTGGCTATCATAAATAACCGAAATGAACATAGAGGTGTATATATTCTTTCGAATTAGTGGAATTGCTGAGTCATATGGCAGTTCCATTTTTAATTTTTTTTGAGGAAACTCCATGCTTTTTTCCATGATGGCTGCACCCTTCTGCATTCCCACCAGCAGTGCACAAGAGTTCCCTTTTCCTCCACATTCTCATCAGCACTTGTCGTTTGTTGATTTATTGATGACAGCCATTTAGACTTGTGTGAGGTGATATCTCATTGTGGTTTTCATTTGCATTTCTCTGATGATTAGTGGCCCTGAGCATCTTTTCATATGTCTATTGGCCTTCTGTATGTCCTCTTTGGAGAAGTAACTATTCAGGTTTGCCCATTTTTGAACTGGGTTGTTTTCTTGGTCTATAGAAAACCCTAAAATTTTGGATAATTTGATTATGGAGAAGTTTCGTTTTCTTCTGAAGTTTTCATATCATTAGAAAATTTGACTTAAAAATGTGAAGGTCAATGTTGAGTTTGCTTTTTATATTTGTCCCAGTATAAATTTTTCACAAAAATGCAGTTAGTGAAAACTACTAGAACTGATAAATGAATTCAGTAAAAGTAGCAGGATACAAGATAAATATCCAGAAACCGGTGGCATTTTTGTACACTATCAGAAAGGGAAACTAGGAAAACAATCCCATTTATAAAATCTCTTCACCTGTAAATATCATGCCCTGCTTTCCTATGAACACTAGAGGGGCGATGACAAAGGTCTTAAAGTTGAGCAGGTCTAGTGTCAACCCCCGATATGAGTTGAGTAGCACTGGGCAATTGATGTAACTGAGCCTTCATTCCCTCATCTAGAAAATGGGATTCATAACACTTACCTGAGAGTGTTGCAAGAGCAAACAAATGAGATGATTTATGTAAAACACCTGGCTCAGCGCCTGGTGAAATTAAAGAGAAAAGGATGAGTCTTTTGAAATGTAATTCTCCAGATGTGGTTTTATAACTCAGTCGATTGCTCATGACTAATAGAGGATTTGTTTAAAGCTCCTAGAGACACTTCCCCAGATGCTATGTGATTCATTTCTGGAAACAGTCTACAACTAATCAAAATTTAAAAAAAAATTTAGGTAGTGTGTGTTAGATTTACTGAAATGTGATGTCATAATTCTACAGGTACCTTTGAACCTTGCTCAGTTCTGCTTGTCTCAATCCTGCCTTTTCTCAGACTTCATCTGCTCTCTCACATAGCATTCCTCTAGTTCATTCCTTCCCAGGTTAACTCAGGACAGCAATTACATCTTCAATGTCTTTGTTTTTGTATTATAAAAACACATTAAAAAAACATTTCTTTCCAATTCCAATCCCAAATTGCCCAATGCTCTCAATACATTGTTTTCTACAGTGTTATTCTTGGAACAAATCTTGTTTTTATGCTAAACTCTCAAATGAAAGTGACCTATCCAAAAATCATAAAATAAAAATAAATGTATAACAATCAATTGTCAATTCCATAGGTTTTGGAATTGAAGATGTTTTTCTCCAATTTGGCTCTGTGATTCAGGCTAGGAGGCTAGAACAAGGGGCTGGCAATACCTCCGATTCATGCATAAATCTAAATGCTGTCTGCTTTTATCAATCACTAGGGTTTGAAGCAAGATTCATCATCTTTAATACATGATCAAGCAAATTTATATGTAGAATTGATACAAGGTAGCATTCAACTCATTTCATCTCTAAAAAATAGAGGCTTTCTATTTGGTCAGCTATAGATGAAATGTTATTAAAGTGTATGGGTCACATACCAAATTTAATTTGCTTCCACACAAAGAACTATACTTAACTACTAAAAACACTGCAACAAGCAAATTGAAATGACTTGCTGTATGTAAGTTCACTTAGAATGAGTTTTTTCATAGTAAATATTCTTAAAATGTCTAAAGAATGAACTGCATTTTTGTTAAAAAAAAAAAACTTATACTGTGATAAATATAAAAAGGTAAACTCAACATTGACCTTCACATTTTTAAGTCAAATTTTCTAATGATATGAAAACTTTAGAAGAAAATTAAAATTTTCTATAATTAAACAATTCACATTTTTTCATTAACATTTTGATGTACAGTGGGGCCTCGACTTACAAGTTTAATTCGTTCCATGATGGAGCTCGTAACTCAAATTACTCGTATGTCAAATCATAAAGTGAACGAGTGAGACACGTGATGCTGGCTGATGTGGCGTTCACTGTGACGTTCGCTGCACCAACTAGCGGTGGGGTATCTGAAGCTGGCTCGTAACCCGAATTTTAGCTGGCAACTCAAAGCAAAAAATCGGCTGAGACGGCTCATATCTCGAAAAACTCGTTAGTCAGGACACTCGTAAGTCAAGGCCCCACCGTATTTCCTTCCATTCTTTTTCTCTGTTCACTTTTAGAAATATTGCAATGATGTGACTATTTAATTTTATATCTTGTTTACTCATATCTGTTTCCCTGTCAATGTGTCATTATAACCTGAATACTCTGCATATCGTTAAAAAACACTTTGTAAACATAATTTTAATAATTCCATAATATTATCTTTAAATAATTTATTTAACCATGATTAGGATACTTTCAACAGTTCACTTAGAATGAGTTTTTTCATAGTAAATACTCTTTATAAGTATTTTATGCATTCAAATTTATCATTAATTTCTGATTATCCCCTCAGTGTAGAGTCAGAGAACATACAGGGTTGGGCTAAAGTAGGTTTACAGCCCTGGCTGGTATGACCCAGGTGGTTGCATTGGCCTGTTCACCAAAATGCTGCTGGTTTGATTCCTGGTCAGGGTACAACCTGGAATTGTACCCTGCATTAACTAGAGGCAACCAGTCAATGTTTCTCTCTCATATTGGTGTTTCTTCCTCACCTCCCTCCCTTTCTCTCTCATTAAAATCAATAAAAACACATTCTTAGGTGAGAATTTTTTTTTAAAAGTAGGTTTATAGTTGTGAGTACATCTTGGCATCTTACCCAGGTCCTCAGCCCACTAGTTTCCTGATTTAAGGAGGCTTTTGATTTAAGCTATTTATATAAGATGTGGTGCATTTATACAATGGAATGCTATACAACTGTAGAAAAGAAGGATCTCTTACCCTTTGAAACAGCATGGAGGGACCTGGGGAGTATTATGCTAAATGAAATAAGCCAGCCAGGGAAATACAAGTATCACATGATCTCACTCGTATGTGGAATCTAAAGAACAAAATGAACTGATGAAAAAAATATATCCAGAGACATAGAAGCATGGAACAGACTGTTGAATCTTAGAGGGAAGGCAGGGATGGTTAGGAGGGTGGGAAGATTAACCAAAGAACTTATATGCATATATGCATAGCCCGTGGAGCAGACAATAGTGGGGTGAAGGCCTGAGGTAGAGAGGTGGGTAAGAGCTAAAAGGGGTTAATGGGGAGAAAAGGGGAATATTTGTAATACTTTCAACAATAAACATACATTTTTAAGTGTAGGTTTACAGTTGTAAGTACACAAAACACAGTTTATTCTTGGATTCTTTATTAATTATTATATACTTTTCCTTATGAAAAACTATAAACTATAAACTTTTGCCCCATTCTTGATATTATAGCATGACTAGTGGCCCAGTGCACAAAATTCATGCACAAGGGGGGTTCTCTCAGCCCAGCCTACACCCTCTCGCAATTTGGGACCACTGGCTCCTAACCACTCACCTGCCTGCGTGCCTGATTGCCCCTAACTGCCTCTGCCTGCCTATTACCCCTAACCCCTCTGCCTTCCTGCCTGATTGCCCCTAACTGCCCTCCCCTGCGAGCCTAATCTTGCCCCCAACTGCTCTCCCCTGCAGGCCTGATCTTGCCTCCAACTGCCCTCCCCTGCAGGCCTGATCTCACCCCTAACTGTTTTCCTCTGCCAGCCAATTTGATTCCGATTGATCAGTTTCTATGCCAGTCAGCATCAAATAAACTATAAACTTTTGCCCCATTCTTGATATTATAGCATGACTAGTGGCCCAGTGCACAAAATTCATGCACAAGGGGGGTTCTCTCAGCCCAGCCTACACCCTCTCGCAATTTGGGACCACTGGCTCCTAACCACTCACCTGCCTGCGTGCCTGATTCCCCCTAACTGCCTCTGCCTGCCTATTACCCCTAACCCCTCTGCCTTCCTGCCTGATTGCCCCTAACTGCCCTCCCCTGCGAGCCTAATCTTGCCCCCAACTGCTCTCCCCTGCAGGCCTGATCTTGCCTCCAACTGCCCTCCCCTGCAGGCCTGATCTCACCCCTATCTGTTTTCCTCTGCCGGCCTGATCGCCCCGAACTGTCCTCCCCTGCCAGCCTGATCTCACCCCCAACTGCCCTCCCTGCAGGCCTGATCTCGCCCCCTGCTGGCCTGATCTTGCCCCCAATGACCCTCCACTGCAGGCCTGACCTCGCCTCCAACTGCCCTCCCCTGCCGGCCTGATCACCATTCAAGGATTTATTTTGTAAACTTTCTAACTGCCCACCTAATAAAAGCTCTAAATTCACATCATTATTTTAATTCCTGTTCTGCTATAATGCATTGTGTTTTAATTGACCAATCTGTCTTTCATAACAGAGGGCTCACTCACTTGCTTTAATTCACCAGCCAATAAATACTGGTAGGAACACCTAGACCTGCACCCACGCCCCTCCTCACCACCACCTTGCCTCATTATTGTCAACTGTATTGTCTCACTTAAAGAGTAAGAAAGATACTAAACTGCAAAACTATATATGTATGCCTGGAAAGGATAGTGGTGAGTTAACACTTAAAAGATTTTAACCACGGCAAACCATTAGCTGTTGGTTGAATAAAAGGGAATGCTTTACAATTTAACTGGAAGGGAAGGGGTGCTCATTGTTCAGATGCTCTGTATTTCAGGGGTCCTTCTCTATGACCCCCCACAGCATCTTCCTTCCTTTTAGGTTCTCTCCCTGGAGCTAGAAGGCTAGAGAAAAATTTTAGAGAAAAAATAATTAAGCTTCCTCACAGAGCAAATCCCCCAAAGTAATTTATCATTTAAAAAAAAAAGTTCTAACCCAACCTTTTTTCTACCCGAAAGTACTAATTTAATTTTACAACAGAACAGCTCTAGGGGTCCCAAGAGCAGGATCAGGAAAGAGAGGAGGGCCTGCCTCTTTGATCTTCTATGCGCCCCCTACTAATACAGGTTTGCTTCATACTGAGCGTGGTTTTGTACATTGTGTAGTTTGGTTTTAAATATTTCAAATAATAAACCTTAAGCCACTTAGACTGGGAGAATCTGTTTTGCTAATAATTGGTTTTAGTTCTCTTTCTCCCTTTAAAGTAAGGAAAGCAGGGGTAATTTTTCAGGGCAGGATTAAATCCCGGGTGTCAAATGGCTGGCATTCGGTACATTTCAAACTCAAGTATTTATAAACTGCAAATGTTTTCTTCACTTCTTTCACTCCTTTCTCTCTTCTCTAGTCTCACCCACATGGTATGGTAACCATGTTCACCCAAAAGAGTTGACAGATGAAAATGTTAACTTGGGAGATTGTACTGACTTTACTCTGGAAAATAATTTTTGAAAAGTTACTGATACGTTGTGCCTGGCATTTTGATACCTTTTGCCACAAAACAGACCGCATATTCTCAAATACGTGTAATTCCATTTCAAAGGTTCATTTATTCATCTGACACCTGACTGTTAAAGGCGAATCACAGTTGAACAATGGACCCACACTCAGGCGAGGCTTGGCCGGATGCCCCTGCACTTCCACAGCACTCCCTGATGTGGGAACCCTGACATTTCTATTTTGATGCAGCGCTGTGAATGCAGACTCACTGACACCATCTGTACAGATGTAAATTCACTATGTTGCCAAGTAATTCATGCGACCCATCTCTCTGACTCTCACTCAATCCTTAACTGTTCCCCTGATTACAAGCATTTTCACCATCAAATTTATCATGAGTTCACTGTTTATGTTTGTAAAAATTCTCATTTCATAATTACATATTGTTTTGTGATTAATCACTATGCTTTAATTATGTTCATTTTGTAAAAATGAAATTGGGGGTCACCACAACATGAGGAACTGTATTAAAGGATTGCAGCATCTAGCCATCAAACAACCATTAAAGGGGAGTTTTACATTAACCATGAAGTGCATACTTTGCTGAATTGTGAGAGGACTGTATAGAGTTCATTGAGATTTTCTTGGACACTTTGGAATTGAGAATAAGAGAATATATATTGGAAGCTGCCAAAAGAAAAGGTGTCCATACTCCAGATTTTCAAATGGAAAACAAAGCAGAAGAAGAAATTTACTAATTGACCTTGAGAGTGTGGTCTCTGAGACAACACTGCATGTAGAATAATCAAGATCCACATGAATTCTGAGATTAATTGAATAGGAATACTTTGCTCAGCCTGATAAACTGCCCTTTCTGAGATGAGTAAGTTTGGCAGAACTCCCATTTCATATAACTCACCTATGTAGCAGCTTTGAATGGTAGTCAGAAACTCAGGTGTGCATAACATGCTAATTTGTTTGCAACTTTATAATGAAACTTTGTGTCACTCACACGCCCTTATTTTTGCTCAATCTTGCCAAGTCACGGTACCTCAGTCACTTCCCCTCTAGTTATCCAGTTATCACCCCTCTTTGTCCCAATCATGTGTCCTCCTTTGGTCCACCAGCCTCTCAGTCACCTCTACCTTTACCTCTGCACACCGCCCATGGGTAAACCAATATTATGAAGATACTGAAATGGGAGGGAGAGACAATAATAGAATATGGGGTTAGGAAATCAAGCGGTAAAGGAGACAAGCAGACATTTGGAGAGTGGCCGAGTCCGGTGAAAGGCCTAGACTAGAGCAAATTTCACTGACATGTAGCTGAAGCCCCAGGGCTCCTCCCGGGCCCAACCTGCTCGTGCCTCCTAAGGCCAGTTTGTTGGGTTTTCCCTCCATCTGTGCCCACTCAGCTGAACTCTGAACTATCATTAGTGGGGACAACTTAAATCTCTATTCTTTGCAACCATAAAGATAAAAAGAAGAAAAACTGTTAGGGAATCTACCTTGAAATAAAAAATAAAAAAAACAGATCCTTAAAAACATCAAGCCACTTTTCCACGGAACCACCCACTACTTTCCTAATAGAACTGCACAGCCATCAAGACAAATGTGCATACATGTGTGTTTGTGTGCGTATGCATGTGTGTGTGCAGCCCACATTGTGTGGAGAAAATTCAAATAACTGACCTACACATAAAACATATTTTATCCAATTCAGACAAAATTCTTCTAATAATGTATCTCTTGAGTGTTTTAAAATCCGATTTGCCATTCTTCAGCTTAATTAAAGCCATTCCATGAAAATGAAAAGAAAATAAACATAAAATTTTGCATCTATTTATATCATATTTGTTGTTATCAATCCACTTCAGAAAGACACACACACACACACACACACACACACACACAATCTTAATTTCTAAGGTTAACCTACAATAAAAAAATAATATAAAAATTTTAAATCTTCCACTAACTGGTTTGGCTCAGTGGATAGAGCGTCGGCCTGCGGACTGAAGAGTCTCAGGTTTGATTCCGGTCAAGGGCATGTACCTAGGTTGCGGGCACATCCCCAGCAGGGGAAGTTTCTCATTGATGTTTCTCATTGATGTTTCTTATTGATGTTTCTAACTCTCTATCCCTCTCCCTTCCTCTCTATAAAAAATCAAAAAATATATATTTTAAAAAAATTTTAAATCTTGTAAAACTTGAGCAAAATTGTAATACATGTTGAAATTACTATAAAAACTTTCAGAAGTACATACACTTAAATTCACTAGTTTGTTTAGTTATTCCTGCTAATAACTAAAAATGAATTTTAAAAGATCTCAATAAAATATGTCATATACCATTAGTGATTTGGATTCTATTTTAATAAACATGTTAAAATATTATAACATCCGCCATCGGTCCGTGCCACCATCGTGGTGCGCATGAATGTCCTGGCTGATGCTCTGAACTCTGAAGAGTATCAACAATGCCGAAGAGAGGCAAGGCCAGGTTCTCAGCAGGCCGTGCTCCAAAGTCATCGTCCGGTTTCTGACTATGGTGATGAAGCATGGCTACATTGGGAATTTGAAATTATTGATGACCACAGAGCTGGGAAAACTGTTGGGAACCTCACAGGCAGGTTGAACAAGTGTGGAGTAATCATATTCTGCATTTCCATGCTTTTAAGGGCTTACATTTATACTAAGTTGTGAATTAACACCCACTAGATATTAATTATAATGCTCTGCATCATTATTGTTACTAAAATCTGATTTTTGTCACACAATTTCATTTACAGTACTATAAATTAACACATTCCTTTAGATATTTATAAAGGAATGACTTTTAAATTGCAACGTATTTCTAAAAATGCTGGGAAGAAAAAATAAATATTCTTGTATCATCCTTGCCACTTGAATATCTGGTTTAAGCATTTCTACACCTGACACACTAATTTAGCTACATTGCAGCAAAACCAGCATTGCGGTAATGGAATATTGATTGTACAATGTTCAAAGACAAAGAACTTATGTTGCTGCACTTTTAATACATGCATGATATTGCAGCACAATATCCCTGTCGATAATTTTCACAAAATGACCCCCACTGCCACTGTGCTCAGTGGCAATTTAATTATGAAATAGTCAATCTTTTGATTAATCACTTTCTCTTACATTAACCTAAAATATAAGTAACCATGCTAGACTTGGAAGACTCAGTGTAAAAGCACAGTGAAAATATACTTACCATGTTCATTTAAGTATGTTATTTTCCTATTTTTTATTACAGTGGGGCCTTGACTTATGAGTTTAATTCGTTCCGAGACCGAGCTCGTCAAGGAGATCTTAAGGAGCTCATTAACTCAAATTGCTCTATCAACTCAATGAAAAAAATCGGCTGAGAGACAGCTGGTATCTCAAAAAACTCGTTAGTGGGGACACTCGGTAAGTCAAGGCCCCACTGTATCATGATTTGATTTCTCATGAATGTTTGAGAAAACTTTCTCATGGAGATTCTAGTCTTACAGGGATCAAGTATGAACTCCATATATTCCATTTTCCAGCACATGTAAAAAATTAAGAGTTTTATCAAGGTGGTAAAATACAATTTTATAAAGAATCCCTTCATGAGCCCATTCTTATGGATACAGTGTTGATGCCCTTTTCAGAAATAATTTAGTCACCCAGAAAAGAATGAAGAGATGTCATTTTGTTTATTTGGAAATACAAACATTAGACCTAATGTGAATTGTAAATTGAAACTGGAAAGTAATTTTGGCATTAAGATCAACAAGTCTTTATTAATATATTGTTTCGAGAGAATTAAGAAGTGAGGGATGAGGAACAGGAAATGGTATCTTTATAAATTTAAGAGTTGAAAAGGTCAACAAAATTTATCTAAACAACCTGCCGCCCAATATGAGTCTCCTTCCCCGCTTCCCTGACAGATGTTTATTCAACATCTGCTTGAATATCTCCAGGACAGCTATTTTATGAACATGTCATTTCCTTTATTAAGACAAAAGCTACTTATTTGTCTTAAGCTGTGTCCTATACTGCTGGTGAGAGTCTAAAAGGGTACAAGTTTTCTGAAGTTTATTTTGGCAGAACAAATCACAAAATTCAATGTATTTATTCATTGGCTCTGTGGTTCAAGTTATAGGGCTTTATCCTAAGAAAACAATCAGTTATATATAAGAAATACATAAACATTACACATATATATCCCATATACATAGGAAATTACTTTTAATAAATTTACATATATATGGAATTTGTTACTTAAAAAAGTGAAAATTGGGAAACAAATTAAAGTTAAAGAATGGAAGGTTATTAAAGTAAATTGTGATAAATCCATACAAAGGAATACCAGGCAATCACCACAAATCATGTTGTACATAAATGTACTCACAATATACTTTAATGATATAATGTATATAAAACATGTAGTAGACTTCCTGACATAAAGGAAACAAAAGATAAATATTAAATTATATGTTATTATTACTTTTTAAAGTAGACAATAAAAATATTCAATATACCATTCATTTAAAAATATATATGCAGCCCTGGTCAGTGTGGCTCAGTTGGTTGGGCATCATCCCATGCCCCTGAAAGGTTGCTGGTTCGATTCCCAGTCATGGTGTGCAGGAGGCTGTCAACCGATGTTTTGCACTCACATGGCTGTTTCTCTCTCCCTCTCCTTTCCTCTCTATCTAAAAATCAATTTTAAAAAATTTAAATACATATACATATATATGACCTATAAGTAATATATGATAAAATATTATTAAACTTATATTCAAATGGTGAGATTAGAAGATATAGTTTTGTTTCTTTTGTTTTTCTGTTTACCAAGTTTTTTGCATTGAGTATACATTCCTCTTGCAGTCTAAAAACTAAATGTTATTTTAAATATATGTATTCACTATTTAATGAATACCTACTATATGCCAGATACGAATGAACAAAGCTTACATTTCATTATATAACCACAATGTATACTGATTATGAATGTATGTGTATATTCGGTAAGTACAAATAAATCATAAACAAGAATATATACCAATTTTATGATAGTTGAAGTTTCTGGAAAGGAAGAGAAGGAAATAAAGTTGTGGAAGATTAAACAAAAATTTAAATTGTGCCCATAAAATTTAATTTATGTAAAAGAAAAAAAAAGATATCTAAAGCAAATGATATGGTGCCATTATTTTTCAGTATGGGTGGTAAGTGGGATCATCCTGGATTTGTTTTTTAAAGAATAAAAAACTGCAACCAGTCCATGTGTCCATTAACAATAGGATGGATAAATAAATTGTGGTATTTTAAAATACTATAGTGAGATATAATTAACATACCAACACATTTACTCAACTTAAAATTTGCAATTCAATGATTTTTAGTAAATGTCTAAGGTTGTGTGGCTAATCATCGTAGTCTAGTTTTAGAACATTTTCATTACCCCAATAAGGTCCTCATGTCCTCTTTACAGTTAATCCCTGTTCTCGCCCACAGTTCTAAGCAATCATTAATCTACTTTCTTCATAGACTTGCCTAATTGTGGTATTTTCTTACAACAGAAGCAAATTACAGTATATTCTTATAAAGAAAAAATAGAGCTACACTCAACAACAATGATGAATCTCACAGATAAAATATTGGGTGTAGGTAGACAAACAAAAAATAGTTTATGCTATATGATTCCATTTGTAATCGTTCAAGTAGGGCAAACACAATTCCACAGTGACAAAAGTCAGAATAATGGTTATCATTAGAGGGGTATTGACTTGGAAGGGAAAGGAGGGAGACTTGTGAAGTGCTGCAAATATTCTATCAGTTCTGGTTACATGGGTATATAAGTGAAAATTAATAAATCAATTCATTTAAATGTCTTTAATTTTATACCCCAAAAAAGATTTTTAAAAATAATACCACACCCATACAAATTTTTTGTCTTAAACCCTTGCTTACCTCATCATTTCTCCTCTCCCCTTTCATTTCTGTTTCTCACATCATTGCCAAGTTGAACCTGAAGTTTCTGAGAAATGTTACTAAAGCCATTCAATTATTTAGTTAAAAGACTTAGGAAAAGACAAAGCGAATGTCATAAACTCATCTTTGCTTTCTCTTCTCTACTGACCTACATTTTCAAAGTGGGATTCTATGATAACAGATAACCTATGAGAAGAGGAAATGGGTTTATGAGGACAATAAAGCAATAATGAAAACCAGAATAAAACACCCACTGAGGCTGAAAATAGCTATAAAAGCAGTACCACAGCCAAACTGTTATTGCTTTCTTAAAAATAAGGAAGGAAGGGAAGGGAAGGGAAGAGAAGGGGAGGGGAGGGGAGGGAAGGGAAGGGAAGGGAAGAGAAGGGGAGGGGAGGGGAGGGAAGGGAAGGGAAGGGAAGAGAAGGGGAGGGGAGGGGAGGGAAGGGAAGGGAAGGGAAGAGAAGGGGAGGGGAGGGGAGGGAAGGGAAGGGAAGGGAAGAGAAGGGGTAGATGGGCTTGCCATCCAAGCGGTTCAATTACATAAACTTTACATGCCTTAAAGTGTAAAATGTGTCAGGTAGAAAGATAACAAGATTAAAATAACTTTCCTTTGGAAAACCACATTTCACAGACATCCTACTTAGTGTTTGAATATTACAAAATATCTGATATTCAAAAATCAACAATGTAATGAAGCGCAACATCTCTGTGGAATCTGTGCCCTAGACAGTGTGCTTCAACATTCCGTCCGTCATAGTACCTCTGCACTACAAGCCCACCTCTAAAAACACGGCATAAACTCGGGGCCATGACACCATTTATCCCACGGCCACATTCCCTAGGGAATTCCAAGGGACTGAAATACGTTAATCAACCCCTATCGCAACGCCTGCGCATTATAGTGTGTATCACACATTGCTTTGTTCACTTGAGGAAACTGTCAGAGAGCACTGTGTAGTGACTTATCAAAGTTTTCTTAGCATCACTTCAATATCATTCTTTAATAATGTTGCTATTTTCAGAAGAGAGTTATGCAATTAGTCAATAACTAATCCAAAAATAATTCTCAGGCCCTTTTACTTGTAAACCAGAGTGCTTCAAAGCTGTGTCCTTTCTCATTCTATACCTGTTTCTAGATTAAAATCAAAATATAAAATCTGGCCATCAGTGTCTGCTCGACAATAATAATCTTGAGTATCTGAAAGGTTGTGACATTATTGAGATATTAATCAGTAATACTTTAGTTGCAAGTGACAAAAAAAATCAGTAACAATTCAACCTACCTTTTTAAAAAAAAAAAAAAAAGGAGGAACTAATTTATATATATAAAAGTCTAAGCAATCGAAAGACCAGTCACTATGATGCACACTGAGCACCAGGGGGCAAACACTCAATGCAGGAGCTGTCCCCTGGTGGTCAGTGCACTCCCACAGTGGGAACACCGCTCAGCCAGGAGCCAGGCTCACAGCTGGTAAGCGCAGTTGCAGCTGTGTGAGCCTCTCCTGCCTCCACAGCAACACTATTGGCGGCAGCGGCAGGCGCAGTGGGGCCAGGATGAGCGGGAGCAGTGCCTGGCCCCAGCTCAGGCTCCTCCCTGGCCACCTGCCACTTCGTGTACTGCTACATCCCTCAGAGGATGTCAGACTGCAGAGGATCAGACTGAAACCTGCAGTCTGACATCCCCCAAGGGGCCCCAGATTGCGAGAGGGTGCAGGCCAGGCTGAGGGACCGCACTAGTGCATGAATCCGTGCACCAGGCATGTAGTTCATTAGATAAGTATCTAAAAGTTGAGGTTTTAATACTGATTTCAGGCTTACCTAGATTTAGGTCTTCAATCTCATCTCTGTATCTTTGTATGTTGACCTCAAATTTCTTTTACAAAAGAACATTCTCAAAAATAGGTAGGTGTAATGATACACTCCTGGGACTGATGGAGAAGAAATGGCGAGGAAGCCAAAGCAATGGGCATCCACTATTGTCATCACACTTATGGGCTAATTCAGCAGAGGTTTTCTGGCAAACAGGATGTATATTTCTGTTCTTCTCCAGCACAGCAATGAAAATTTTACTGTTGTCAGCCTACAAGAAACCTGAAAGTCATTTGAGAGGTTCAAATGTAAGGGAGAAAAAAGATAACATTTATTGCTTCATAAACTTGGTAATAAAAAGCATAACAATTCCTTTAGGAAAATGTTATTCCCCCATCTATCCTGCATACTTTGGCAGTTGACATGACCTATTTTATTTAATATGGATATTTTGGCTTGGCTGAACGAAAATGATAACCAAAAGATGTAAAAATACTGGGGTGTGTTTTTTTGTTGTTGTTTTAGTGATGTGTTAAGTCAAACTAATGCTTCCGAACTGTATCCCATCTGCGAACTCTGCTACACCTGATGAAGGTGGGCAAGTTGGGTGAAGCTGAAGGATGAGCTGACAGTGTCTGTTCTGCACAATAATTGATGCTCAAAGTAATGAGCAAAAATACTAGAGGAAAATTTAGGTAACTATTTCTCTAATTATAAAGTTGGCATGTCAACATATTGTTAAACCCCAAGCCGGTTTTGCTCAGTGGATAGAGTGCTGGCCTGCAGACCAAAGGGTCCTGGGTTTGATTCTGGACAAGGGCATGTACTTTAGTTGCAGCCTCCTCCCCAGCCCAGGCACAGGTTGAGCCATGTGTAGGAGGCAACCAATCAATGTGCTTCTCTCACATTGATGTCTCTCTCTGTCTTTCCCTCTCTCTCCCACTCTCTCTCTGTCTAGTCTCTCTCTCTCTTTCTCCATATATATTTAATATTTAAAATATCTAACCCAAAAATCATAAAGGGAAAATGGCTAGATTTGACTGCCACAGTGAACATAATCACTAACAAAGTTACAAGAAAATGGAAAACTAGTAAAAATATTTGGAACATATATAATGAACAGAGGATTAATATTTTTAATATGAGAGCTTTAAAAATCAATAAGAGAAAGACAAATGCAGCAATAAAAAAATAGTAAAGGAATAATGTAAAATTCCAAAAGAAGTAAATGAAAAAATATAGTCCAATGATACGTGAAGAGATGTTTAAATTCATTATTAATAAATGAAATAAAAATTAAACAAATTTGACTCTATATTGCCAAATATTAAAACACTTAATAACAACCACTGCTATTAGATATTTAGACTGGTACAGCCTTTCAGAAAAACCATTTGGCATTATGTATGATTTTAAATTTTAAGTATATATTCCCCTTGACCCAGCACTCCTGCTTCTAAAACCTACAACAAGGGAGAAAAAAGAATCAGGTGAAAGCATTGTTAGTGTATGTATGTGTGCATTTGAGTGTATATGTTTCAGGGTAAGTTGTGTAAAAAGATTTGGAGGTCATACTATTTACAGTAATGAACAGTCTAACCCCTAAATGCCTAATAACAAGGAATTAACAAAATAAGCTAAAAATCATTCTTTAAAATGTATTCCCCCCAAAATTGTATATGATGGTGTTGATCTCTATGTGGAGACTTAAAAAGATGCCCTTGTAGTCTAGGTGACTTTGACCTTTTCTTTGCCAGGTTTTATTTTAAATATACATATGACTGTGAGGTCAAGATTTAGACCCCATAATCTCCTTGCCTTTTTCTCACTCCTCTTTTGGGGAGATTCTTTATTTTTTAGCAGATTAATTTGTGTAATTGGTTAATTTGTATAATTTGTCAAAATGTACCTTTGTCAAACAACTATAGCCAAAAGGTTGTGTCAGTATGTCCTCTACTAGTATTTCTTAAAACAATCTTGTTCACCTTTTGCATGTTGCCTCAT
>NW_006383010.1:1713539-1715364 GCF_000327345.1 Myotis davidii | reverse complement strand
TGCTAGCCAGAAATTTCCTAAACTGTTCCATGACATTAATTGTTATTACATGAAACAAAATAATATATACGGGAAACACTAAGATAAGCCAAATTAGGCAGATTTCATTGCTTCAGACCTTCTCAGAATATTAAATATGCCAACATAATATGTAATATTATCAGATTTTTTCTAAGTAAGTTTCTCACTATATTAATCCTCCAAGGAACAGAGTTAGGCAAGTATTGTGGCCTATTCTGATCTTCCTGAACTCCTCACAACTCTATTTACAAATAGATCCCTCCTGTGATACAGTTCACCTCATATTCCGAGCCAGTCATATTAAATCAACATCATCAAGACTGGCTATCATCAACAAATCCAATTACAAGTGCTGGTGAGCATGTGGAGAAAAAGGAACCCTCTTGCACTGCTGGTGGGAATGCAGACTGGTGCAGCCACTGTGAAGAACAGTATGGAGTTTCCTCAAAATATTAAAAATGGAACTCCCATTTGACCCAGTAATCCCACTTCTAGAAATATATCCCAAAAAATCAGGAACACCAATCAGAAAGAATATATGTACCCCTATGTTCACAGCAGCACAATTTATAATAGCTAGTATTTGAAAACAGCCTACGTGCCTATCAGTAGATGAGTGGGTTAAAAAACTGTGGCACAGCTATACAATGGAATACTATGCTACCGTAAAAAAAAAGAACCCTTACTATTTGCAACAGCATGGATGAATGTGGAGAGCATTATGCTAAATGAAATAAGCCAGTCAGAGAAAGATACATATCACATGATCTCACTCATAAGAATTTAATTTTTTTTAAAAGAGGTCATCAACAAGCTGTGCTGAATGGCTGCAGGGGCAACACTTTTTTTTTTTTCAGTTCTTATCTCACTATATCTGTCCTCAATTTTTGACAAATTGGACCAAAAACACTTTGAAAAAACCTTCTTCCTTGGTTTTTCTCTGTTGGTCTCACGACTTTCTCATTTAGTTTCCTTTCCCGTTGCTGTTGCATTGTTGGCTGCCTCTGCTCATTTTGCTTCATAAATGTTGATTTTCCCCGGAGATTCTCTCTGGCAACCACTCTTTTGACACCAAACACTCCCTGGGTGATCTCATTCTCACCTACAATTTCAACAAGCAGCTCTCATAAGCTCATGATTTATAAGTCATGAAGAACCTTTGGCCCGCTTCTATCTTCTAGGGTTGATGTTTATGTAAACTGCCCTCTTTAATATCTCTCCCAGGAAGCACTACAGGCACATCAAACTGGATATATCCAAAACGGAAAAGCATTTTTCTCCTCCCACGAAACATTGTTTCCTACCTCAACAAATGATGTCACTCATCCATCCAGCTTCCAGCGGTTTCACTTATTTCTCTCCCTCACACACCAAGCCATTAATAATCAATTTCTGTTGATTTGTCTTAATATCTCCCCAAAGATCTATGTCGTCCCCCCATCTGGATGGCCATTATGTTAGTGCTCAACACCTTTATTTGTCACCTAAATTATTGCAGAGTTAGCACTCAATAAAATTTTGCTGAATAAATGAATGATTTTCCTTCAGTCTTGTCCCTTCCCATTCATGCTCCTACCCGTACATGGTGATCATTCTAAAACAAATTCTATCATTTCCTCTCACCTTGAAGAGTAACTGCTGCCCCAAAGAATACAAATAGCATTACGCACATCAGTTTATGAGTTGACTACTGCTCACCTCTCTAACCTCATCTATCACCACGCCCCAACTCAAAGTACATCCTCCAGACAGTCAAGTCGCACCTGAACAACATGCAGTTTTTTCAAAGATACCAAAATAACTT
>NW_006383010.1:1704461-1713528 GCF_000327345.1 Myotis davidii | reverse complement strand
TCTTTCCCTTTTCCTTACCAAACCTCATCTGGACCTAATTCTTACTCTACATTCGAGATTCAACTACAATGTCATCTTCTTAGGAAATATTCCAATTTGCAAAAATTGGATTGGATGCCCTTTTTATAGGACTCCACATTACCCTATTCATTTTTTTTATTATTACATACATCACACTGATGAGTTTTCCTGATGACTTACTTGACTGTAGTATCTTTAAAGCCAGGGTCTATGACTTATGCATCAAGTCGTGCTCAAGAATAGCTCAGGATCTGACACATAATAGGCCATCCAGATTTAAGGTTCCCATCTGTATAACAGAGAATTTTACTATGAACTAAGCAGAATTATCAGAGGATCAAATATAGAGTGGCCAAATAAAATACAGGGCATCTAGAAATAAATTTTAGTATGTCTCATGCAATATTCGGAACATACTTACACTCAAAATTATTTATGTGCCTAGAATTCAAATGTAACTGGATATTCTATTTTCCCCCAAATCTGGCAACCCTAATAAAATAAGATTTTATATCTATGAAAGTGCTTTTCAATCTATAATAATGTCTACAACCCAACCGGCTCAGAGGTTGAGCATTGATCTGTGAACCAGGAGGTGACAGTTTGATTCCCAATCAGGGCACATACCCAGGGTTGCAGGCTCAATCCCCAGTAGGGGGCAAGTAGGAGGCAGCTGATCAATGATTCTCTCTTATCATTGATGTTTCTTTCTCTCTCTCCCTTTCCCTTCCTCTCTGAAATCAATAAAAATATAAAAATAAATAAAAGTTTCTACAAAAATATAAGCAAATATAAGTTTTATCTTTCAAAAATCCATTACAGCTTTGACATTAACCGAGAGAAGTTTCCATGTCAAGCTTCTGTGATTTTCATCCATTTTTGACAAATCTTGCTATGTGAATTTATTTGTCTTCTTAAAGTAAATATATATATCCACACACACACACATATATATTCTTTATGAAAACAAAAGTAAGTTCTTGGGGAAATATGTTTGATTTCAGGCAACCAAAATGTATGTTGACCACCTACAATGATCATTACACTAAAGAAGACTGGGAGCAAGAGAAGAGAGGGAGGGAGGAAAGGAAAGAGGGACTTAACACTCTGTAGTTTCACGAGCTACACCCCTGAGACTAGGTCCTCTTTCAGCACTACATTACAAGTACTACCCTACATTTGGAACTCACTGGTCTTCACTGATTAATCTAAATAGAGTGGTGATACATACATTTTCTAATTACCCACTTGATTTAAGGTATAAGAAACATCAATATAAACCAGGACAGTGGTCAGCAAACTGTGGCTCACGAGCCACATGCAGCTCTTTGGCCCCTTGAGTGTGGTCACAAAGTTTCAATCGCACTGTACGTGCGCGCCCGCACATGGTGTTTTGTGGAAGAGCCACACTCAAGGGGCCGCAGTTTGACGACCACTGAACTAGGAAGTACCTGGCCTGGAGAGAGCTAAGATGCCTAATTTCTCAACTAACTGCTGTGTATCACCAACCTGGGCATCCATTTTCTCATCATTAAGAAACACAGTATTGCCCTGGCTGGGTAGGAGTGTCATTCTGTACACCAAAAGGTTGCAGGTTCAATCCCCAGTTAGAGTGGGTACAGGAGGCAACAGATCAATGTCTCTCTCCCTCCCTCCCTCCCTTTCTCCACACACACACACACACACACACACACACACACTTCTTCTCTCTCTCTCTCAAATCAATAAAAATATCTTCAGGTGAGGATTAAAAAAAAAACTACCCATTCAGGTGATGTATAACTTTCAACAGAGCTCTAACACTCTGAAATTGTATGAAATAGTCACTGCTATATCATGCTATAGGCATTAGTAGAAATAAAAGGCTTAAATGTCTTATTTGTGAATGAATTCATCAAATGAAATTTATAACTTGTTAATCTGTTATAATTATGTAAGGCTAGTCCATCCACAGACAGCAAGGAAGGCGAACCAAGTTTTAGTGGTAGTAGAATCACATTCGGAGTTTCACTAAAGTTATAGGAGATCCACAGTTGGCCCTGTTCAGCCAGAAGGATAGACACAAAGTTTCATCTCTCCTCCCCCTTCCTCATGCCTCCAGAAGATAAGGGACAGAAGAGACTAATTGGGAACTGATCTTAAATGTCACAAGCGCGGGGACATCAGGAACAGGGACAATTATCAGAATCACTCGACTGCAAGAGATTTAAAAAATTACTCCAGACAGACACGAATCACCCTGATAAACAGGTTCCCTTGCAAGTAGCCAAGTTAAAGGACAGATGTTCCTGTTTTGCACACACCAACCCCATAGAGGAGGCTCCCAAACATAACTGACCTTAAGTATGTGAGGGAAGTAAACAGTTTGCTCTGCTCACCCTTCCTATCTGCTTTCCTCAGCTTCAGGCATTGAACCCTCCCACCCCTCAGAATGCATGGGCGGTGGGGAAAGAGAGTCCGGAGGAGGGCGTCCAGGGCCCTGCGGTGAGGCCTGACACCTGGGAACGAGAGGGACTTAGTCAATAAAGGAGGGACGCATTGGAGCAGCGGTTCTCAACCTGTGGGTCGCGACCCCTTTGGCGGTCGAACGACCTTTTCACAGGGGTCGCCTAAGACCATCCTGCATATCAGATATTTACATGACGATTCATAACAGTAGCAACATGACAGTTATGAAGTAGCAACGAAAATAATTTTATGGTTGGGCCACAACATGAGGAACTCCTCCTCCTCCTCCATGATTTTCTAAACTAGAAGGAAATGAATAGAATCCATAGATCTCTGGTGGTGAAGCGAGGAAAATGTCAAGCAATAAGATGTTGGCAGCCACATTCAAGGCCACATGGAAGAAACGAAGAACAGAAAATGAATGCAGCCAACACACAGACAAAAGAGATCAGAGGCGGCTGGCTCTGCCTTGGCTCTATTCAGGGCCTGGTTCCACTGCGTCCCTGCCCTGCCCTGCCTCCCTGAATTGATGGGAGCCAGTCGCCCCCTCCCTTTATTCCCCAGGTTTTTTTTACATTGAGTCTTTGCCAAAGTGAAACCACTATTTATAACATTAAAAACTGAGGGAACAACACTTGCAAAGGCAAGGAGCAGTGACATAACTGATAAAATGTCTAATTAGGGCCCCCCGTCTCTGCCTCTCCCTGAAAGACTGGGAAAATATGCCCCATAATAATAATGCAGGCAGAGTATGCTTTTTCTCTAATGATTTATGGCATCATTAATTTGTGAGGGGCCTTTTTATGAGCAGAAGAGAAAAGTCTGAATTATAGCAAGGGAAGCCTTGATAAGTAATGTATCTGGTATTGATTATACTCTCATGGATATTTGATCTGGGGTTTATAATTCAGCTACTCAACATTTCAGGAGGGTGGAGCTTAGATTTTACCACCCAGTAGACAGAATTATGAACTTGTCCCCAGGCCTTTCACAGCCTGTGTCCTGAGAAGAGAAACGTGCTCATGCTGGCTCAGGAAATGCTGCATAGTAAGTCTTCCTCTGGGAGATTCACAGAGCTTATTAACACATAGGAACAGTATCAGTAAATAAATCTGCTTAATGTGTCTAACAGTTAAACAAACAAACTTATTTGCACAAGGAAAGATTTGCTTTGTTCTTCCCCCATTTAACAAACCCCAAAGCAGTTTTCCCTCAACACCAGGAAGCATTTAAAACCACTAGGGGAAGCATACTGTACAGGCATGTACTGAAGATTTTAGGGAGCCTCACCCACTCTGTTGTTACAGACATTCAATGGCAAATTACTTTATTTGTGTCATAGACTCACAGGTAGATTTTCTTTTATTCCTACCTAAGGACATGCTTAGAGAGAATAAGGGGGAGAGGGGGAGGGAGGAAGGGAGGGAGGGAGAGAGGGAGGCAGGGGGAGGGAGAGAGAGAGAAACATCAATGTAAGAGAGAAATATTAAAAAACTGCCTCCTGAACACACCCAAATCTGATATCTAGCCCGAACCCAGGTATGTGCCCTGACCGGAAATCAAAACTAACTTAAGACTAGTGATCAATTGAAAATTTTGTCTCCAATTTTTACCAGACCACTTTAAGCCCAAGTAGGCAGATGGAATGCATGAGCCACAATAGTGTTACCTTCCCTCCTGGACCAGGAGGAAACAAAACAACTCACACAGGGAAGAGGCAATTAGCTCTATTGAGTGAGAGAGCAAGGTGCAAAGCCACCAAAGACAAAGCAGGGGGGATGAGGGTTCCACATTTGGTCCCAAAATAAGGGTGAAGCCCTAGCTGGTTTGGCTCAGTGGATAGAGCATCGGCCAGTGGACTGAAGGATCCTTGGTTTGATTCAGGTCAATGGCACATGCCTGAGTTGTGGGCTCGATCCCCAGTAGGGGGCATGCAGGAGGCAGCTAATCAATGATTATCATCATTGATATTTCTATCTCTCTTTTCCTCTCCTTGCCTCTCTGAAACCAATAAAAATATATTTTAAAAAATAAATAAGGGTGAAGACAAGAGCTTGAATACAAAAGATCAAATGACTGCTGACTGCTTTAGCACAGGAGGGGTTGAGGGAGAATCATGGATAACGATGGGATTTCTGGTGGACTGAAGCAGTGGACTGAAGACCAAATGAGCAACTTCTCATTCCTGTCAGGCCAGAAACTCAGTCTGAGTCAAGAGTCAGAGAAAGGCGACATTCTCTGCTTTCTGCTGGGCCAGCTCCTTTTTCGGATGTCCTCCCACTGTAATATGATTCTAGAACGCCAAGGGCATTTAAATCAGCTCAAGGTGACAGAAACAAGTGCGCATAAGAAACCTACTTATTCACAGATAAGCACATCTACCCAAGTGTGGTGAATCGTTTAGAATCATTTGAAACTAAATGAACTGTCAATACACACTAGACGATTGCTCTAAAGATAAAAATTGTGAAGGTAGTCCTGCCTCACCTAGGCAGAAAAAATACAAAATTAAATCCGACAGAAGGCACTATAATGCCTTAAAATAACAAGTTGGCTTTGACAATGTGAGGAATGAAAGATTAATTTTCCTCTGAAAAGGGGTTCGTCACATAAAAGCCAGTAGTACTAATCATTAGAAATAATTACAAATGGGTACATAAATAGATTCAAAGAACTGTATAAATAAGAACTTTAAAAATTCATGAGCTGCCATCCTTCACTAAACTGTATATAATTTGGCAATATTTTAATAACTTGACAGCACTATAATACAATCAGGGTTTCTAGAATAAATCACTTCTGGTTTTCACTACTGAAAACATAAGCCAAAGCTTTTTTCTGATCCCACTCAGCTTTATTCAAACACCGGAAAGGCCGTATTCAACCATATCCAGAGCGTAATGGGATAATTCTAGGATAAATTCTAGAGTAAAGATGTTATCTTTATTATTTTCTAAATAAATCTCATGGATATATTGTAGTCCTTAGTTATTTTATGCTAGCCTCAAAATTGCTTATATTCTCCTGTTTTATCTCCTTCAGCATTATCTTGAATTCTTAGAGAATGAATGATTTAAGTAAAAATGCTCTGTTTTGTGAATGCTTTTCTGTGAATTAGGTATGCACATATATTTTGCTCAAATTTCAGTTCCCTTCAATTTGCCATTAACTTATAAGAATAATAAATTCTTTGTAAAATAATTTCACTTATTTTCCTGCTAATGCAGATTTGGGGATAATCTATTCTTTACCAGCTCTCAATAAGATAAAACATATGACATTAAAGAGTAATTTGGGTATTTTACTGACTTTATATTTTGGCAATGTTTCATGCCTCATTGCCTGAAAGCTCATCAGATTAGTGCAACTCCATGTTTTAATGCAAATAGGTTCACTTATTTTTCCAAGTAAGTTGAGCCCTGCTTATTTTCTGTATTTCCATGCCTGAGTTAATAAATTGCCAAGTTTCCCTCTTCTGTTTGCTCTGTTTTCCTTTCTATACCATTCGTTGGGGGTTCTCTATTTTAAGAGAGAGGGAGGAGATGAGAAGCAAATTATCCCCTGAGGCTTGTGAAATAAAGTTTGCCGATCTACAATGTGCAAGTTCAATCATTTCTTACGTTTTACTGAGCCTTCAATTTGTGACAAGTGTATGCACTAAAACTAAACGTATCAGTGGGGAAGAAACCAGAAAACAGTGATTGGAGGCGGCAAGGACAGCAATGGAGATTACATGCTCTCAGCCAGTGTGAACCCTACAGCTCTGTGGGCTGGAAGACTAGTAAGGCTCCACAGCCTAGTAATACTTCACGCCCCAGCATGACCCAGAAGATCTCCAAATTTCCCCTTAGGACCCCTCAGAGGGTGTCTTTTCAAACCCTGAGCTGCATATTGAACTTCTTCCTGGTCATCCAGCTCCATCCTCCTTATAATGAGGCTACACTTGAATCTAACTAAAACACACTTTCTTACAGAGGAATTTTTAGATCAGGATAAATCCAAGTTTCATCTCAATATGCCTTGCTGTCTGGTCATTGGTCTTGTTCTTCGGCATTTTGGAGGCATTTGAGAGTCACCTTGGTTATGATGGTTTAAGTCAGCGGTTCTCAACCTGTGGGTTGCGACCCCTTTGGGGGTTGAACGACCCTTTCACAGGGGTTGCCTAAGACCATCAGAAAACACATATATAATTACATATTGTTTTTGTGATTAATCACTATGCTTGAATTATGTTCAATATGTAACAATGAAATTGGGGGTCACCACAACATGAGGAACTGTATTAAAGGGTCGCGGCATTAGGAAGGTTGAGAACCACTGGTTTAAGTGAACATACAGATTACTTATCTCTCGTCCCACCTCCCCATTATATTTTAATCATTAACATATGAAAGTCAACTGCATACCTTCTTAAGTATCTGAACTACCTTCTCATTTCTTTCTGAGTCTATAAACCCTTCATCATCTCCCTGGCCTTCGTCTGCCCCAGCTCTTGATGGAGGTCTCACCTCTGCACTCTCAGCTCAGTGCTCTCACCTCATCCTGACCACAGTAGGAAGTGCTGCTTGATCCCCATAGCCAATAGGCATATGCCACCTCTCCTTGAGGTCCTCTCTGCATTATGTGATTTTCCACATGGTATGTTTTTGCTCCCCAATAAGAAAGCCTGTGCCTGTGATATCTGTCATACCTGTATACCCAACAGTGCCCTCAAAGGAGTATGTGCTCAATAAATTCTTGTTAGCTTGTTCATGTCCCTTATTTTACAGACACCATTTACACAAAACAAGAGCAAGAAGCTTTGTACATTTCCTCCCTACTCCGTGTTAAATTCATACCTGTCATTCACACTCATATTCTTTTTCCAAATTAGATTTTTTTCCATGGACCTTTCAAGAACCAACCCAATTTCACCGCAGTTCTAAAAACTGAACCTTGACTACTATAACTTTACCAGTCCCTAAGGAAAACTTTAAAAAGCTCTTTCCATTCAAATGTCACAGTATTTTCTATTTTTCCCCATGGGGGGTTGGGGAGTATCTTCATTAAACTTGTGGAAATCTCCAGTCATTTTTATATTTTAGTCATTCTTGGTTTTCCATTGCTACCTTATAGTTATCCTACAAGCTGGAAAACTACAAAATTTCATTCAAAGGTTTATCATCAGTTTAGTCCTGCCATGTGCAGCCCACTGTAGTTAATCGTTCTGGGTTCTTTTAGATGATGGCCAGCCAAGTATAGCCACAAGATGGGACACAGGAGAGGCACAAAAATACAAAGTTACACTCACAGGCCTGGGTGAGGGGGCAGGTCACTGCATGCCACTCAGAGTCACAGGGGAAGCACCAGGTTCTGGGCAGGTGGCAGAAGACAGGAGCAAGGGGGATGCTTAGGCCAAGACCTTCATTGGTGCTTCTTCAGAAAAGACAAGGCAGGCAGGGTACCTAGCATAGGATAGGTTGGTTTGAATGAGTTCAGTGGACTCTAAGCTACAGGTATGGTCTCTAGTTGCCTAGTTCCTGGCCCTGGGATGATTAAGACAGAGGAGGATTGCCTCTGGGGTGAATTGGCAGGTAGAGGAGGGGAGGCTCTAGATGGGTCAACCTACATCATCAAAGGCATGCTCCCACTGAGTCCGTGCTGTCTGAGAACGGGCCAGCTCCAGGAAGGGCAGGCTCTCCCCAGTCCCAAAGATTATTTCTTTTAAGATGTCAAAAGATTATAATACACAGAATATAAAAAATAAACATCCACACATCAGCGAAGGAGATGGGCAGCAGCACAGTCTGGTACACAAGGAGCTGGACTCTGGATTCAGATGGCCTGACCCAAAGGGCAGCTTACTATCTGTGGGATGTTGGCAAGTTACTTCATCTCTCTGCAAATCACCTTCCTCCAGACAATGAAGCCAAACCCATAGAGTTGTCTGTAGGATTACGTGAGCAGATATATATAAAGCACTTAGTCTAACACCTGTACCACGTAGACAGCAATTTTTTAAAAAATGATTGAACTAAGTGTGTTAAAGGGGGGATTGGAATGTATTCAGAAGTTTAAAGGAAGAACTGAGACAGGCAGCAGAGGCAAAAAAAGTAGCCCCAAACCAAACAACTGTATAGGATCCAGCGGGGAGCCCTCAGTCAAAATTCCCCAAAGAATTACTTTGGCCTCAAAAAATTTTTGTCCCCAAAAGAGTACCTTTTAGTGGTTTTTTTTTTTTTTTTTTAATGCCTTCATATGCCTACCTACGTATGGTACTATGGTAGACAGAGTCTACTATTTTTATGTTGTGGATAAGAAAATTAAATCTCAGTGAGGTTCGCATGAATTGTCCCCATCACTAGTAAATGGCCCTTGCAAACCAGAGCTGTCTGAACACTTGTCTCAGGACTCTTTGCACCACACCGAGCAGATTCAAATAAAACACTTTCTTCCCATTTGGATCATCCATTCCCACATGTGGCCGTTGAGCACTGGACATGGGGCTGACAGTGCATGTTGAAGTGAAAATACTTCGCATATCAATAAAATATATTATAAAAATTAACTCCCATGTTTTTTTTATGTTCCACTAGAAATTTTTATTTTTTTTTAAATA
>NW_006383010.1:1681504-1702407 GCF_000327345.1 Myotis davidii | reverse complement strand
GGATTCAAAAAGACAGCCGCGTCCTCAGGTGCCAGTCCCTTTCCGCCACGCGCGAGCCCCCTACCTCTCGCTTTACTTCTGCAGCTCCTCTGGTTCTCAGTGTGCTTTTCTTTCCTTCTAGTTGTAGAATTTACAGTCAGCCAGGCTTCCTGTGGTTCTGGATGCTGTCAGTATTGTGTTTCTGAGGTATTATTCAATTGTTGTGTGCGGCAGCAATTTCCCGGTGTTTATCTATGCTGCCATCTTAGTTTCTCCATCTTCTACTCACTGTTAGGTCGGAGAGAGCCCAGGATTGGATACATGCGGACGTGTGACGAGATAACGGACTTCCCCTGGCATTTCTAACAGATCAGCATGCCAGACACAGATACTGCCTTCTCCACAACCCCCACACAGATACTGACGACTAGAAATCTTTTAAACGCAGCAAGCATTGAGCTATATGAGTCACCGTAATCTGAAAGCTATGCTCCCTCCCCACACCTTTGTGCCCAGTGCTCTTCATTGCTGCAGTAATAGTCAAGTTAATATGACTGAGACATAACTCTCTGAAGCTAATTAATTAGTAGAGCCTTTGTAAGAAGCAATTGTCTCCCACCATATACACTTCAACAAAGCAGATTGGTATTTCGCTGTACCTACTACAGCGTGGTGGTTATTATAGCCCCAGGGAGTAGCATTTGCTCAATGCTTGAGAGACTAATGCAGGGCTGTTACCAAGATAATTTCTTTCTAGTTAACATAAGCAATATGAGACGATGAATGTTAATTTTTTCCAAATTATCATCATGAAGAAAAGTGTCTGATAAAATTGAGTATTTTACAGAAAGGTTGAGTACTGTTAACAAAGTTAATTTCACTTGGTATCTCCATGTCAGTCTTCTTTCTGACTCAAGAACTGATTGCTAGGAGTTCTTTGAAGTTCTGTAGGTAGATATAACAGAAATGAATTATGACATTTTTCCCTGCTAACTTAGCATTGAAATGTTCACAATGTCAAGTAGGAAATTAATAGTTACACTACTTTTTACCACTGAATGTCTGTCAAAGAGAACAAAGCCATGTCAAGCAGAAGCAAAGTACAAAGATGGAAGTATTTGTGACACCATCTCTGGTCTCTACATGGAACAGAAAATCAAAGACAAGTTCAATATGTCTCCCCCCAAAGATATTACACACAAAATACTAGTGTGATAGGACAAATTAATTTACTGTTCAGCCTGCCTTTATGTATCAAGAAATAAATTTTGTCACATTAAAATGTAAAGAGATCTAAGTCAAATAAGGGTAAAAATCTCAGGTTGGAAATCAAATTTCTATAACATAGATTCATCCTTACCTGTATACTATCCACACTCACATGAATGAAAACAAGTCAAGTCCAATTTCTAGCTACATTAATAAAGGAATTCAAAACCTTGATGCTTTAGGTTATCTATTCACACCAGAGTGCCATGGTCCCTCGTATTTTGGCTAAAAGGTGATCAAGCCAGTTGCCAACTTAAAGTGTTTAACTATAAAAAATTATATTCTCAAGGGTTTTATGAAAATAGTAGAGGCCCAGTGCACAAAATTTGTGCACTGGTAGGGTCCCTAATAGCAGCTGGCTGCCAACTGTGCCTCCCTCTCTTCCCCCAGCCGGCCCCACCCCCTGGTTGAACTCCTGGACAAACTCCAAGTGGAGGGGACAATTTGCATACTATTCTTTTTTTTTCATTTTCTCAGTTTTACTTTATTTCTTTTTCCTTTATTAAATGCATATACAATGAGATTACATATTTTAAGATGGTACATACTGCATCATTTTATTCTAATGAAATCATTAAGTCTTTGCAGTGATTTCTCTCTCTATCATATTTTTATTCATTTCTTATCCCCCCTCCCAGTTTTATTGAGATGATATTGACATACTAGTAGCCTGGTGCTATTCTTTTATTATATAGGATAGACAAATTTGTTCATAAAGTATCCCCAAGGTGATTTGATTTGTGAGTAACCAGAAAAATCTCTTCACTGAAAAATATATCAACGGATTCTGAAAGTCCCTCCTTAATAAAAATGATCCATAAAATCCTTATCCCTGTCACCAGTACTTTGGGAATAAATCTAATTCACTTACTTATCAGGGCGGTTGTATCAGGGAGCTTCTTTCATGGTCTGGAGTAGAGAAGGGAAGGAGGTAGATATTAAAATCTACAGGAAGTGGGGTATCATCTCAGAGGGGCTAGAAATAGGCTCAGAAGGTAACTTAAAAAAAAAAAACCCTAATCATTCCTCAATAAAAAAGTAAAATTTCCTCAGTAAAAAAGTGCTAGTCTTTAAAAGATGGCTAGGGTCCCAGGTTCACCCTGTTTGAATCATATGAAAGACAAATGTACACTTTGCATTGATCATGGGCTTGAACTCCCACATATCATCCCCTTAAATCTCTGATGCTAAATATTTTTTTAAGAATACCGAAGAGCTTAGTGTTGTGAAGGAAATTCACCTGGGTAACAATTTCAAGACTCCAGGAGTCTCTGCACCCTGCTTTTGTCACCAGCTGAAAAGCCAATAAGTCTTAATTGTCTCTGAACAATCTCCAGCTGTGCAACCTTCTTCCATGCAGAATCTTTATAAAAAGAAAGGCCCATAAAGTAGTTTTCTAAGCGCCGTATTTATGCTGAGATTTAAATTTCAATTACAAAGAGAAATTATATCTCCCATTTGATGCAAATGCATTTGAACATGTTATGACTATAAAAGCAAAACCTGCTTAATCCTCTCATAAACTTGGTAATCGTATAAAACTCATATTGTTCCCTATACAGAAAATGTGAATGACAATCAGCATTCTAAACAGGAGCTTAAGTCAGAAACACAACACTTCATGATATTCTCAATGTTTTCTTCTTCCATTTACTCTGCATAACAAGCAGAGTGAAATATGGCCTTGTATTTTAAAAGTGAAAATAGGAGTTTATTATTATTCTACAATTTCTGGATCTCACAGATCTAATGTTCTACACAAAAGGCATTCAGAACTATATTTTATACTTTTTTAAGTTAGCACTCTGATATTTCCTTAAGTCTATCCTTGTTTGCAATATAAATCTAAACATTTTATAAACGATAGCCCTAGCTGTTGTTTCTGTGGATAGAGTGTCGGCCCACAGACTGAAGGGTCCTGGATTCAATTCCTGTCAAGAGCATGTACCTAGGTTGCAGGCTGGATCCCCAGTCCCAGTCGGGGGCATGTGCAGGAGGCAACTAATCCATGTGCCTCTCTCACTGTCTCTCTCTATCTCCCTCCCTTCCACTCCTAAAAATCAATGAAAAAATATCCTCAGGTGATGATTAACAAAACTAAAATATCTATAAACTACAAAACACTTCTTTCAGTGCTTCAACTATTCCAATTGTTATAGAAATCTAATCACCCCTCAGTTCTGCCTCTAATCACAAATCACACTGGAGCCCTTTGGTTGGAAATAATTTGCTACCACCCCTAGGCCCCACCTGTCAATATTCCCTACATAGGCATGTGGGAAGACCATAATTCCAGGGAAGATGGAAATAATTTGCATCGAGGTGGTTGGAGATCCCACTCTCCAGAGGGACTGAGATTGCCCCGGAAAAGGATTTGACAGTCCTTTTGTCCCACATCCATAAACTCAAATTCATTCCTCTGTTAGAGACACATTCCTTCCCTCAGCACTCACTTCCCTTGCCCCCAACCCCAGTACAGGAAGCTCCTCAGCCACATCCATTCCTTCCATCTTCCTGCTTCAATGGCGGACAGAGTTCAGGGGAAGTCTTAGATGTGCAGGAAAGTGAGGGAAGAGCCAAGATTAAGAATGAAGGCAAAAGAGCTTTCTGCCAAACCTCATTTACTTACCACACATTTTCCCAGAAATATTTAGTTTGGTGTAAAAAATTGTAGTATGTATTCCTATTCACATTTTAGGAAAGTCTTCTGAATAATATACCTGTGGCATATAATACAGCAGGATATTAATAAGCAACCTAAAAATAGTATCTGTTGTACTGCCTTGCTCACTATTTCTAAGGAGAACACAAGCTCTCATTCTTAGAAATCATGGCGTTATCTTTGCCTCAAAATTGGAAGGCATGGGGGGAAAGTTGCCATTCACTGACTCTGTTACAAAGAGAATTCTGCACATTGTGCCAAGACATTATGCAGTAGGTGGTATTAACATGGGAAGCTTTTATTGTGAGAAAGTAGAAACCCCATTACCTCCTCAGCTAATAACTGCAACCTGTAATATGAAGTCCTATTGTAGCAGACCTTTGTGTATTTTTAAAGAATAAGATCATTTGTCTCTCCTTCTATGAACAGGGCCAAACAATCCGTTGCCAAATGCCTTTTCTTTTTTTTGTTCTATTCCTTAAAAAAAAAAAAAATGAGAGAGAGAAGGCAATAATAATAGTCCTATAAGGTTGAGTCCACATGAATAGACTAAATGCACGAGAATGGAATTTTTTTCACCAGGGAAAGAACCTCCTAGCACTGTTGGCAGAGATTAATATCTGGGAGTACGTAGACCACAGACCATTTGATAAATTTTGTTTCAAACATTGTCCCTATAGAATGATTTCAACAAACCCAGAACAAAATCCATCCTTTTTCATTTGTAGTCCCACCATGTAAATCGGCTTTTGCAGAAATGTACCAGTCTCTCGGGAATGATTAGGGAACTGATGATACAGGGATGTGTCTGACAGTGCTGAGCGCCAGGCAGGAGGAGACCTGCGCTCTGGCCCGGCCACTGCTCAGCCAGGTGAGTGAGAGGATGCCGTGGCTGAACTGAGCTTCAGGCAGGAGCAGGGCACTGATGCTACAGGCTTCGAGCCACACGTGGGTCTCTGTTGTTTTGCCATATTCTTGCTCAAAGGAAACAGTAAAGCCCTCAATAAACATTCATTGACCAGCTCTGCAAACCCTCTCATGCCCTTCCTGGAACATTGTGTGTCTTGGGGACGTGTGAAGGGACATTACAGTGATGTATCCGTACTTTATTCGCTGTGTTCCGACGGGCATGCACGTTCCTGTGACCGTTCATGGGCACCTCCAGAGTCCCATCACTAAAGAAAGCGGTTATATGGGTCTGCACAGGTAGAGCTTCTAAGACAATCAATTGAGCACATGCTGTTCAAGCGATTCCCTGTGACAGCACTGAGTGAGGAGCCTTTACCTTGAAGCTCTGTGAGAACAAGAGCAGGATGGGCTGAAAGGAATTTCACCCTTGCAATGAAATAAACCACGTACCTCTACAATGGTTAACCCAACTATAAACTCACAAAGCAAAATACAAATAGCACCTACAGAAATGGCACTTTGGACCTACAGTTTAGCTGCCAATCATTTTTCAATAAGATACTGATAAAATCCTAGCTATACAAGGCTAGGATAATGTTTCTGTCCTAGTCATGAACAAGACCTTTATCCCCCAAACTTGTTGTGTTTTAATTAACATTAGCATTAAATACCCCCCAAAAAAGCTGTTCTAACACAGCTTTCCCCCCATTCCCTCCATTGCTTCTAGGCCAAATTTCTGGTTTCTAACAGGTTTCCAACTGGGTTTTGAGCTCTGCCCTGATGTCAATGACAGCCTCTAGTGCTAACAGCATTCGTCATCTCTGGCAGTCCTCTTATCCAACATGGAACCTAGTTGCTACCATCTGCTGGCTTGAGTTCCAACCTCAATCTAGACTGACCCTTGGTGCCAAAACATGCCTACCTCATAAATTCAAGTATCCCGGAAACCAAAAACTTCAACCCAATCATGCAGTCAGAATTCTTAGGTATCAATACGAGGTCTTGCCTCCTCGGATGCTGTGAATGCCCTACTATGTCTCTGCTGGCCTAAACCATCCAGGCCTCCTACAAAGTCAGTCCTCGCATCCCTGGTCCTGCCCTTTGCTCGCTCCCTCTCCTTTCCCTCGCATTCCATCTCCTGGTAAAGTCAACATGGGTTATAACAAAGACATTAGGAGAATGTTATTTTCCAAGAGTGAAAAACAGGTTTCAGATGTACAGTATTTCTGATGATGATAATAAGGTCTGGAGCTGACTATCTTTTGCATGGAGTCAAGGAATTAAAGGTAAACCTGTAACAAAACTGTTACGTCACATTAGAAGTGTAAAAGAAAGGAAGACAGCAATGCTCAAGTGGTCAGTGGGTAGAGAGATGTGGCCTGGAGGTTGGTGGGTAGGGGAGGGAGAATTCTAAGATGGCCCCCTGATCTCTACTCCCTGGTGTCCTATGATGGTGTTACACTACATAGCATAAGGGATATGCAGGTATATTTAAGTGTATTACTCAGTTGGCCTTAAATAGGGTGGTTTTCCAGATGAGCCCCCTAAAAAAATAGAAAGTTTTCTCCAGCCAGTCACAGAAGAGGAAGTCAGAGAGTAGAAGGACAGGGGGGACTCTGTACATAAAACGTTCCCTGTTTCTGGCTTGAAGAAGGAGGGAGCCGAAGGAAAAGACCTGAGAGCAGCCTCTAAGAGGTGAGATTAGCCCACTTCCAATAGGCAGCGAGAGAACAGGTTGTCAGGCCTACAACCAAAAGGAAGTGAATTCTATTAACATAAGAGTGAATCTAGAAGCATATCTTTTCCCCAGAACCACCAGAAAAGAGCTCAGCCCAGTCAAATCTGATTTTTTAAAATATATCTTTATGGATTTCAGAAAGGAAGGAGAGGGAGAGAGGGCAAAAGAAGCATCAATGATGAGAGAGAATCATTGAACAGCTACCTCCTGCACACCCCCCACTGGGGATCAAGTCCACAACCTGGGCATGAGCCCTGATCGGGAATCAAACCAAGACCTCCTGATTCATAGGTCCACCCTCATCTACAGAGCCACACCAGCCAGGTGCAGGCAATACTTAATTTGGCCTTGTGAGACACTGAGCAGAGAACCCCATCACGTTTACCCAGACTTTGACCTACAGAATTGTGTGCGAATAAACGGGCTATTTTAAGCACTAAGTTGGTGGTAATTTGTTATGCATCGATAGCACAGTAATACAGTAGGTGACAGTGCTGAGGTTTTATAAAAAGTTGACATGAAAATGGTATGAGTCTCACAGAGTAGGACATCAAGATATTTAGTAGTACCTACTACTATGATTCTACTATGACATCAGTGATGAAAACCTCTGTCCTAGAGGTTATATGCTTTATATGCAGGTGCTACAGGTCTTTACATGGTTGCAATCATCAATATACATTAAAACTGAACATTAAGATATAGAATATATTTTTGCCATGTCACAAATTTTTCATCATTACCAGTTAATTTTTAAGGAATAAAATTAGTTCTATGAAAAGGTTGAGTCTTGGTCTATTCATACTATTATTGACTAACTTTATTTCAAATATAAATTGTGGTAGCTAAGCGTCTAGACATACAGATTCATAAAATTAATGAGTTTTCAGCATTTTATCAGTACTCATATCTTCTCATCAAAGAGATTACTAGCTGTTTCATGAACTATATATTGGTAAAACAATTTTAATTTAATGATCTTGTTTCTATAATAAACCTAAATTAATTTAGAGAAAATATCACCTTATAAACTGAATAATTAAATCAATTATAATGTTAATATAAAATTATGATTACAAGTTGTATGTAAAGATCATATTTTATAATTTTTAGTAGAAATGGAAAGGTATTCCTTATAATTGTGATATAAAGAAGCATCTGATGCAATGAACAGAATTTTTATATCGATTTAGTGTTTTAAGTGAACCAAACAAAACCATTATCTCAATGACTTAAAATTTATAGGACTCTTAAATCTCGACAATTAGATGATGTCAAGTTGCCCTTAGAAACAGCGTAACATATGAGTAATAAATAGTCATTTCTGAGTTCACTTGCTATTCATTTATTCAGGTATTTACATTGAACCTTATTTTAGAATTCACTACAAAATTCATCAGAATGCATTAGAATTTTGTTATTTCCTGGCTATGAGATTTAGTCCTTCTGAAAAAATGTGTACTTAAATTTTCTCCTATAGTCATAGATGAAAAGGCGCCTCATGGAGCTTTGTCAACTTGAATACTTGAAAATGCTGTGATTTTAATTGAGAATATGACTAACCTACAAGGATAAATGAGGATATGGATATCTTAAAGAATGAAGATAATTTCAGAGCTGCAGCAAAAACATAGATAAGGTAATATGGATATGGTAACAAGGAAGGTAAGAACAATAAAGAAGAAAAGAAATGTTTAAAAATTATTGAAGGTCTAAATAAAAAAGAGCTATAACATGGTATTGGATTGGAAGAATTGATATTAAGGTGTCAATTCTCCCTAAATTAATTCACAGATTCAATTTAATCCTAACCACAATCACAACAGATTCTTATAGCCCCTTGCAAGCCAATTCTAAAATTTACCTGGAAACACAATGTTTCTCAATAGTCAAAATAATATTGGGGGTGGAAACACACAAAAATTGGAGGGCTTAGACTAGGTTAACCTCATGGCTTCATCAAAAGCTACAGTAATCAAGACAGAGGGGTATTGGCATAAGGACAGACAAGTGGATCAATGTGACAGAATGGAAAATTTGGAAATAGATTACAGTTAAAACATTCTATTGATTTTCAACGAAGACACCAATGCAACTTTAATGGGAAAATAAAATCTCAATAAATGGTTCTATGGCAACTAGATATACATGAGAAAGAGAAATTAAAAGAACCCTGACCTCCTCTCTAAATCTATATACAAAAATTAATGAATTTAGACTAAATGTAGAAACTAAAACTTTAAATCTTCTAAAAGAAAACATGAAAGAATATACTTATAAATTGGGATAGGCAAAAAATAAAAAAGGAAATCATAGACTGGGGAAAATATTTACAATGCATATCTGATGAGGGACTTGTATCCAAAATGTAAAGAACTACAACTCAGGAATAAAAAGACAACCAATAAAACAGAAGAAGAAGAAAAAAGAAACAGGAAATAACAAAAGACTTGAATAGACACTTCAAATGAGAAGCTATCCACGTGTCCTATAAGTGTTCCACATCTTTAGTCATAGAAGAAATCCAAAATAAAATTACTGGCATGACTAAACAAAAGATTGACAACACCTAATGTCAGGGAGGATGTGAATCAACTAGAACTCCTGCACATTGCTGGTGGGAGTGTAAAATGCTACAGTCACTTTGGAAAGTAATTTAGCATTTTCACATACACCTACCCTCTGATTCAGCAATCCCACTCCTAAATAATTACTCCCTCCAAAAAAAAAAAGAGAGAGAGAGAGAGATAAAAACATATTCCAGAAGAAAATCTGTACAAGAATTTTCACAGTAGCCTTAACTAGAAACAATCTAAATGTCACCTATTAGCAGAGAGAATGAACAAATGCAATGAAATAGTATTCATCAATGAAAAGAAACACATTATTGTAATACTAGAGACCCAGTGCATGAAATTTGTGCATTGGTAGGGTCCTTAGCAGCTGCCGGTCGGCCGGGGCCTCCCTCCCTTCCCCTGGCTGGCCCTACTCCCTGGTCAATCTCCCAGACAACTCCCAGTGGAGGGGACAATTTGCATACTATGCTTTTATTATGTAGGATATACCAACACAGATGACTTTAGAAAACATTATGATGAGTGAAAAAGGTTAACACAAAGGATGTGTACCATGTGGTTTAATGTATATGAGGTATGAAAACAGGCTAAACTAATCTGTGGTGAGAAAAAATCAGAAAGAACATCAGAAAGGTTACCTCTTGAGTGGGTGTGGGGGATGGATAGAAAAGTGGCTTAGGAAACTTCTTGGACCCATGGGACTATTGCATATCTTGTTTGGAGTGGTTGTTAAAAGGGTATAATTGTCAAAATTTCTCATACTGAGCACTGAAGATCTATGCACATTACTGTATATAAATGATAGCTCAACACTCTGCCATGCCAAGAAGAAGACTATAAGATAATGTGACAGAATGTCACCCATTGTAAATGCTAATTGTTGGATACGTGGCAAAGAATTATTCTCCACATTTTCTTGTAATTACAAAAGCCTCTAAAATATTTTCAGTTTAAAATATATCTAAGTCAAATAAATACGCCCTGCTCTTAGGCAGCTTGTAAAATAATGCAGAACCAGACAAGTAAATAAATATTTGCAGTTCACAAGGATCATTATGACAGCAAAGACTTTGTTTCTCATCTTTCTGAGGTACCAGTGTATTGGGGGTACAAAAGAGTGGATCTGAAATGGGAGACATTCTCAGAGCTCAGTAGGGGTGTGACTACCGTGTACCAGAGCACCTGGCCCTTTGTTGTGGGCCATCGAAATATATAGGGAGCAAATAATACTAATAAATATTGAAATTTTATTTCTTTTAACACAGGTGACATTTACACGTTTACAGGATACACTCCCTTTTAATAACCCCGAGACAAGTGAGCTCAGCACCTGGCTACAAAAATAACGAGTAAAAATAGGCCAAGGCCAGGTGGCACCTGGTGAAAACAGCACTATCTGAAACCACGTCACACATCACACAGGTGATGAGCTTGCTTTTCATTCAGCTCGTCCTGGGCTCTGGAGCTGCTCTTCTCCGAGCAAAAAGGTCACCCAGCAAACGCCCTTCACTCCCAAAGTGTGTCAACAACGGAGTTCCTATGGCTGAGGGAGAGGCATCCCTAACCACCAAGATGATGCTTGGGTGTGCTTTGGTTGGAGGTCTATCCCAGCCTTCATTCCATCACAGATGGAAGTGTTTAGTTGAACTAAATGCCAACTTCACTTCTATTCCTCTGGGTGTTGCAATTACTGTTTCTAGTTGAAACTACACCATCAGAGAACTCAGTACTTGGGCAACACTGCTTTGGTGGCTTTTTGAAATCGCCTCTCATGAACTGCGCAGAATCGTATCAGATTGGTTTTAAGGATGGCTTTGAGGACATCACAAGGTTCCATGTATGAAGATTTACAGCAGAACCCACACTGAGGTCCCAGTGTTGGGGACGCTGCGCCGCCTCTAAACAGGGTTTTGATGACACATGAATCCTTCAATGGGATGCAATCTGCTCTTTGCTTTAGCCACTAAAAAAATTAAATTTGCAATTTAGTTCTGCCATTTTCCATAAACTTATTGTATGATTTATCTTTATCTATTTATTTTATCATGACATATTACTGTATTCATTTCTGCCAGCTTCCTGAAATCCTTTTTTGGAGAAAATAAGATTATAAATAATTACATTTAGAAATTCATCAGTCATACTAGTATGGCTGTTTTTATTTATTTATATCCATATCTACTACTTCCAAAAAGGATTTGGAATGTCTCCATTAGGTATAGCTAAAAATAAATTGAAACATAGATTGTATTTACCTCAGTTTCATTTTGCTGCATGGAGATATGACATAGGTATATAGACCATTTGGGTGAACACTTACTAAGATACCTAAAGAATGAACTGCAGTAAAGTAATAAATTATTCAATGCAGAGAGATAATTTAAAACATAAATTGGGCTTTATTTAATGCATAGAGGTAATAGAAGGAATTGAGGTTTTTTTAAGGATAATTCAGGACAGAAATAGGGGTATCTTTTCAGGTATCTCTATGCATGGACAAATGGCATTGGATGTCTGACAAGCCACCTTCCAATATCTTGAGAGAGAGAACCCCCCAAACTTTAGTCATGACCCTGGGGGATATGGGAAGAACTCCCAGATTCACAAGATTAAATGTCTACCATCCCAGAAATATAGGAGATTGAAATGGAAATTACAGTTTCAGAAAAATAAAGGTCTATGTCCTGCACACTATAATCTGTATACATATTAAGTCTGATCATATGACGCAGGATGATATGTTTTTTCTATACACATGCATATGCCTAGTTGTATGGATTATATATGCACAACATTTCTCTGAGCAAAATTGGTAGGAAACACAGAAACCAGTTTGTGTATAAAACCTATATTTTACAAAATAACTGCCTATACATTTTCCTGTGGGATTAAAATTGTCATTATTTTTTGTTTGTTTTCATCAAAAAGGTAAAGTGGTTCATTTATGTAATACAGTTATTTTTAAGTAAATATTAGGAATATTAATTGGAACACTTAAAGTAATTGATATGGTATATTTCTCCATGTATGTTTCTCCATGTAGAAAAATCTTTAACTTCAAAACATTTTTGATAGTGTTTTCCTTTGCTTTAGGGTGAAAAGTTGCACCCTAAAATGCTTAAATGAATATTATAGTTGATACAGTGGGCCTATGATAATGAAATGATCAAAATATTCTACATACTGTTTGACCTTGGACATTAAAATGTATTGCTTATGTATGGCATGGTTTTACCATAATGAGCCCTTTCCTGTTTACCTTTTATTTTACTGTCACCTCCTCTTCGAGAAATATGACCCACTTTTGAATCTCACACATGGAGTAGATAAATGCTTTATTGTGGCAATTGTATCTAAATGCTCCTTTCTCTCCTGAAATCATGAGTTGCATAAATTACCCTAAACCATTTGCAGGAACTGGTGTTGTGTGTTCTCAGGACCCAGAAGCATATCGCACAACTAGAACTGTCACCTCAGTTCACCAGCAAGTCCTTCACCTGATCCAGTCCATGGCTTTGTCCACATGCTTCCTGGAGCTGGATTTGGATTTCCATCACAGGACTTTCCCATATTAATTTATGTCACAATTTCCTGTTTACAAAAGCATCTTCTCACTTGGACTGTAAACTCTTTGAGGACAGTAACAGTATCACGTCATGTCTGTATCCCCCAGTAACCAGCATAGCTTTGTGCGGAACTGTCCTAGAACAAGGGTGCACTGAATGAAGACATTGTGCAGTCTGACCGAAAGGGAAAGCCTATGTACCCAAGGTCTCATTTACAGCAATTAGTGTAGGTCAACAACCAACAGTGCAGCCAGGACTTGGCACTGTACGGGAGCCGTGAAGAGCATCATCCTACCTGCTCGTGCTTTCCTCTCCGCTGCCTGTCATGCATCTTAATTGACTGCGGTGCCAGGACTCTGATGGACTGTCCTTGCCATCAGCCGACGGCCATCTGTCTTGCCAGGCTGTGAATGGCAGCAGGTCAAGGGAGCCAGGCATGGGGCCAAACCAGGAAACCAGGATACAGACAGAACATGAGGGTCACGACAGTAATGGGGTTGGTCAAAAGTCATTAAACAAATAAAAATCAAAAAAGACACTGACAGCAGAGGCCAGAGAATGATTAAAGTCCCAACGATGAGCAAATGGAAAATCAGCAAAAGTCCCAGCTTAGCCCCAAGTGGAAGGTTGTTATGACCAAATGAGGTTACACACACAGATGGAGAGATAAACGGACAGGATTGAGAAAGGGTACTTGTCATATAATTTTAAATAACAATCCCATGACCAAACCTATTAGAGCATTTTGAGCCAAACGAGTTTTTTTATAAGCCTTGTAATATCTTACGAGAAGCACAATTATATTGCATTGTGCTATTGTCTAATAAAACATTCACTGATTAAAGTTCAACATTTAAAATAGAGCGTACATTTGCTAAACTATTTTGGATTTTCTTCTGTTTTGCAACATAGCAGGAGCCTCCAAAAATTTAAGGTACTGACTTTAGTGGAACTTCAGAGAGCCCGTTCTATACATTGCTTTGATCATAGTGACAAACCAACATCCAAGCAAATAAGAATTCAACCGGCTCTTTCCTCAGCAAGACCACATCTAGTCTCCTCAGCCTGCTTTCTAAGGCCTCCAAAGACCTGGCTCCAACTTACTTTTCCAACCTGAACTCATACTATCGGTAAAGAATAAAGCTCTACCTCCCTGCTTCCCCTCCCCCATGGCAGAAATAAAGAAGCTTCCTGGAGTTCCATGAGCTCTGGGTAGGTCTGAGCCTTCCCCAGCTCCCCTCACCATTGGCAGGAGTAAGGACACGCCTCAGTCCCTGCATATTCCTGGCAAGACCTCCACCCTGTCTTTCCTCCACTGACACACAGCCTTGCCACCACATATGCCTTTGGGGCCAGTCTCACCTGGCCCTGTATCTCTGTGGATATACGACAGAGAAACCAGCTCAGACCCCCAGCTCTGGATTCATCCCCAGAATCATGACACCCTCTCCCATCATACTGCCTGGCCCTTTCCCAGTGTTTCTCTGTGATATCTGACACAAGATATATTTTTCTTATTATGTGGCTGTCCAGCGTCCTCCACTAGAACACAGGGTGTATGAGGACAGAATGTCTGTCTGCTTGGTTTCCTGCAGCATCCTCTCTGCAGAGAACAAGGCCTGGAACAAAACAGGCACACACTCAAAATATTGCTCTAATGAATGAGAAAAAAAACAATCGGAACAGTCTGCTCTACAGGCTGGAGTCAAACAAACATGACACTGTTTCACCATTCCATTCAAACAGTCCCCGATGCTGCAGCGGGGAGCCCTCCCTCGCTCCTGTCTGCCTCTGCAAATCCTACCTGTCAAGACCCATGGCAACCCCTCCTCCTCTGGAAAGCTTTCTCAGCCTGCTCCGACGCAGGTATCTCATCCGCCTCTGAACTGCCTGCCGTGGTACTTACTTGCTGTCACTTAACCATTAAGCACGCTGCCTGTGCCAGCTCTGCACAGCTATGTGGAACCACTGTCTACCTCTTCTGTGGTTGTTTAACTGATCACTTTTAATTTGCCTTCTAATCTGGATTGTGACGTGATTAGAGCAGAAATCTCAATTTTATCCTTCCTTGTCTGTGCTGCAGGGCCTTCCATGGAACAGGAGTTCAGCAAATTATTGAAGAATGAATGATTGAAATAATTTAGTCTTAAAGGCCAAACAAGTAGAATTCTCAGTTATCTATTGTAAGGATGGGATTGGAGCTTCTTTTTGTTGTTGTTTACCTTTTAGTAAAAAATAGAATAATCGTTGTGAAAGTATTTCAGAAACTACTGTAGGTAGGGACAGTAAAACCAGTGTGACCGTGGCCTGGGACAGGCTTGGTACTCCAGTGGACTCTGTCTACCCAGCATGTTTACTCTCCTTCCTGGCAAGCCCTGCCTTTGTTCAGGTGTCCACTCTTCTCTGCATAGTCATGTGCTTTGGGGGAAACTGTACAAACTTCATTCCAAGGGAGTGAGTCCTGAAAGCTCTAAACTAACGAAGGGGCTCCCCGTGTCCTTGCCATCAGCTGCTATAGTCATTTGATGCCATTCTGGGCATTTGATGTCATTCAAACTAATAAATAGTGAGACATAGTCTATTAGGACACTTCTGGGCAAGATTCCTTGACCTTCAGGAAAAACATGAGGGAAAAGACAGCTCCATCTTCTATCTCTGGACATTGTTCTAACTGGTGGAATGCAGCTATCTTGTGAGCAGGTGTGAGGCTAGACCGGGGACAAAAACCACAAAATGGAAGCCTGAGAAGAGAGAAAGAGCCTAGGGCAGTGATGGCGAAACTTCTGAGCTCGGCGTGTGAGCATTTTGAAAAACCCTAACTTAACTCTGGTGCCGTGTCACATATAGAAATTTTTTGATATTTGCAACCATAGTAAAACAAAGACTTATATTTTTGATATTTATTTTATATATTTAAATGCCATTTAACAAAGAAAAATCAACCCAAAAAATGAGTTCGCGTGTCTCCTCTGACACGCGTGTCACAGGTTCGCCATCACTGGCCTCGTCCAGCCACTCTTCTGTTGACTTTTTTTAATGAGATAAACGTTTCCAGATTTGAAGTGGAGGCAGCTGCTTTCTGTGCAGGCACAAGCATTCTGTATGATGTCATGTTTTAAATGTTTGCTCAGAATAGGAACAAAGTACTGTAAGTGACCGTTCATAGCAGCCTTAATAACAATAGCAATAATAGCCAAACCTTGGAAACAGCCCAAATGTCCACTAACTGATACTTGAGTAAGGAAATTATAGTATATCCGCACAATGGAATATTCCTCAGTAATAAGAAAGGAACGAGCTCCTGATACATCCAACAATATCGATAAATCTCAAAAGCATTGTGCCAAGTGAAATAAGCAAGCCACAGAAGGCTACATATTACATAATTCATTTATCTAATGTTCTAGAAAAGAGGAAACTACAGTGTGATGGTTAATTTTATGTCAGCTTAGCAAGGCCATAGTACCCAGTTGTTGTGTTTTTTTTTATCAAATATCTGTCTAGATGTTGCTGTGAAGGTATTTTTTTAAACTGTTGATAAAACATGCATAACAAAATGTATCACCTTAACCACTTTTAAGTGAATATGTGTTCAGTAGTATTAAGTACATTCATATTGTTGTGCAACCAATCGCCAGAACTCTTTACATCTTAAAAAACTGAAACTCTAGCCCTAGCCTGTTTGGCTCAGTGGATAGAGTGTTAGCCCGTGGACTAAAGGGTCCAGGGTTTGATTCTGGTCAAGGGCATCTACCTCAGTTGCAGGCTTTATCCCCCACCACTGTGCGGGAGGCAACCAATCAATGTCTCTCACATGGATGTTTCTCTCTCTGTCTCTCCCCCTGCCATCCACTCTGTCTGAAAATTCAATGGAAAAATATCTTTGAGTGAGGATTAACAAAAACAAAAATTGAAACTCTAAACCCATTAAACAATAACTTCTCATTTTATGCTCCTCCCAGCCCCTAGCAACCATACTTCTGCTTTCTGTTTATATATTCATTCTTAAAATTGTTGGCCTTTCTCATGTTCATTCAACAGATGTTTATTTAGGACCTACTATGTTCAGGGCACTGTGCCAGATGCTAAGAATAGAAAGTGAGTAAGACACATGGAGTAAAGATCACAGTGTGATTCAATATACTCTTCTTGCCTCCATGGACTGCAGAGGAAGGTGAGTGAACTGGCCTACACGGGTCAATAAAAGCTACCTTCTGTCAGGAGATGATGTCTGAATGAAGTCTTTAGGGTGATCATCAAGTGACCCAGTAGCCCACATGGTCCAGAAAAGGAAGAATACCACAGGCAAATATATATACTAGAGGCCCGGTGCATGAAATTCGTGCACTGGGGGTAGGGGGTATTCCTTAAGCCCGGCCTGCACCCTCTCGCAGTCTGGGACCATAGGGCCTGGGCTCTGCCATTCATCACCACCCACAAGGAGGCCCTGCCCACCCTGCCCATCCGGCCAGGGCTCTGCAATGGGTCCTCCCAGCCATGGAGGCTTGCTTCAGCCCTCACAACCACCCAGAAGCTTTGTCCAGAGGACGTCCGAAGACATCCAGTCTATCTGGTCTAATTAGCATATTACCTTTTTATTAGTATAGATTATTAGTATAGAAGATACAAAAAGGCAGAAACAAAAGGACAAGTCACTATGTGTACTAGACCATATACAACTATAGCTTTGCTGAAACCCAGTAAACACTAATGCTTGTGGGTGGTGAGAAAGCTCTGTGTGGGAGCTGTATTACTATATTGCCAATATCATTAATTAATTATTGTTCTTTGTTTATTTTTCATTATAGAAAGAAAAATAGGATTTCTGCAGTCCTATTAATTCTGAATAAACTCAGTTTGGTTTTCCTATTTTTGCTAAGGAATTAATGTTTGTCCTAGTCAGAAAAAAGTCCCTCTCTACTATCTCTGTGTTGGATAAGCTCTATACAGAGTTTAAGTTCAGACCCCACAGGCCCAAGGGAATGCACTTTTCAACCTCAGCGGACATCTTATTTGACCAACATGCTAGACCTATATTTCAAATGTTATACACGTCTGCATTAAAGAGGAGGAAGAAATTCTCTTTCAGTTATCCATATAATCAAAACTAAGAATCCATACAGGATCATTTTTTTCTTACTAAGCGCTGTTTAAAATGCATTATTATATGAAAGTACATAATTTTTTTCTATATTCCGACCACAGCTGAAAAAGTTAAAAGTTTCCACTTGTGTACAGCTTTCGAGTATTCAAAGCACTTTTACATATTGCTCATTTGAACCTCAAAACAACCTTGGAATATTATCCCTACTTCTGCAGAGAAGGAAACCAAAGCTGAAAGGAAGCAGCTTACCCAAACTCACGTAAGTATGATGACTGAAATATGCTGCTTAGCAGTTCATTTAACTACCATCTAGTCTAAGAGGCCTTCTGAAAAGTCTCATTCAAGACTGGACTAATTGTCCCTTCTTTGGTTTCCCATTGCCCCATGCCTATCCCTACCGAAGCACTCGTTTACCAGCGCTTCTCAAACTTCAAGGTGCATGAAAATCACCTGGGAGTCTTGTTAAAACATCCATCATGATTCCTTGATTTGGGAGTGGGGCTGAGATTCTGCATTTCTCACAAGATCCCGAGTGATGCTGACCCTTCTGGTCGAAGGCATTCCAGTAGATCATTACAGCCTGTTTGTGTCTGTTTGTTTTTAATTCTCCTGCACTGCAGTGTACGTTCCAAAAGGCCACGAACTGTGCATTTTTAATCATAGCATTCCCAGCATTTAACTCATGTCAACAATTAAAATTTAAAAAGTCTCAGTAAATATAAAATAAATGAATGAATAAGTAAAAAAATGAATACATAACATCCATTATTTGCTAGCTTACAATTGTTTCCATTAGGTCATGCTGTATCTCAAAAACATGGCCCACACTCAATATCTCAGGGGCTAAACACATTAAAGCGTTTTTTTCTTGCTCACCTAAGGATATGAATGTTCCCACTGTGGGTAGCAGAGGGAAGGTAGGGCGTGCTCTGCTCCGCTCAGTCATTAGGACTCCAAGCTGACAGAGGCTGTGCCCACTGCAGTTATGAGACTTTCAAGGACATCTTCAAAGTCAATATCTAAGTGGCACATGATGCCTGGAAATAATCCATCACTTCTGCCTCTATTCCTAGAGAATCTGAGAAATGTAGTCACTCTCTACCCACAATATAGAGAAGAACAGCCCCTCTATTCACGACTACCCACAGCCCTTTAAAGGCACTCCACACTTCCCAAGATTCTATACAAATCATGATTTTTCCTTTTCCTGAAATTCCTTTACCCCAAACAAGCTTCCTCTCTTCAATCCCTACCCATCTTTCGGTGCATATTTCAAAAGATGTTGTTTATGCAGTTTTTTCAGATCTCCCAAACCAGTATGTTATCTCTCCCCTTTTTCAAATCTTTCTAATACTTTTTACTTTTCTAATCATCTCTAACACATTCTGTCATGCACCTCAAGTAGGGTGTGCTTATACCAGTAAGTTCCTAAAGAGCAGGAACTGTACCTGAATCATTTTGGTAGCCCTTTCAGCACCTAGTGAAAATCTTATACATAACAGTAATTCAGTGAATAGTGCCATCTGTAAGGTGAACTGAAAGCACATATAATAAATATAAAGAGCTCATCTGGTAACAACCTTGCTTGTGTTTTTCAACAGAGGAGACAGCTATAACTCCAAAAGCGAAAGAAACTAGAAGAACTACCAGTGCTCAAAAGCTGCGAACATAGCTAGAGCCGTGGCGTAAAATGAAATACTTCTGGTTCATATACTTCCACCGAGCAACACTGCATTTTATACACTCCTTTTTTAATGGTACAGACATACAGTTTTTAACATCACATGGAGACTCATAACCTTCAGAATACAGCATGAATCAGCTGCCTGCACTGCAAGGAGACTATAAAATGCCATCAAGAATGTCCTAACTGAAACAGTAAACTTTTAAAGTACAAACAATTCATCTGTTAGCAGCCTGGCATTTGGCTGTCCGGGAAGTAAATACGTGAGAAAGATATCTGTAAAGAGATCCCATTACCTGTGGAAGTCAGACGTTTTCAATCACGGATCTGCAGCCGACGCAGGTAAGGGGTGCGGTGACCCGGCCTTTTCGCAGTGGGCACTGCATAAGCAATCGCTCCATCCTAACAGGAAGACTTTCTAATCAGCAGCCCTGGCATCTGTAATAACTGGCTTAGGCTGAGCCGAATTTGCCCTCACTCACCAGCTTACAGGGCCTGGGCTCTTAGATATACAATCTATAAAAGAATGTCCTTAGAAACATAAATCTGAAAACAAATCCATTGCCTTACCTTTCCGTGTTTCAAACCCTTGCCCAAGTGGACTGGTCTGCTCCAGGGAACTCCACGTCTGAGCTCAAGGGCTCACCCAGAGACGCCGTGCCTGCTTTGGCTTTTCACCTGAAGTCTGGAACCAGCAGCTTTCTGCAGCTCAAACTTTTCGGGGTGCAGGTGGCTGCCTCAGAGGGAGCAGCAGCGAAGGGTGTAGGTAGAGACTCTTCCCAAGAAAAGGGATCCTCTTCATTCCTGACACTTCCCTGTTGCTTCCCAGCTGGTCCCGTTCACAGGGGCGGAGAGAGGCCGGGGAAAGGCAGGTCATGCCACAGTGGGAGGTGGCATCTTTCAGGAGCCAGGGGACTTCCATGCCAGGCTTGTCCTGGGAGCTGCAAGCCGAGTAGATCTGCGCATCCGCCTGGCACAACCTTGGAAGTTTATGTAGAGGCATTAACGGGGCGCAGTCACGTTTACCGTCCAGACGTCTCACCAGCACATTACTCTCTCCAGGCGGTGTCCTGGGGAAAAGCAACAGCTCCCGCGGTGCCACGCAGGACAGAGGTACGTTCCGAGGACAGGGGAGAGGGCGAGGGGCCTCCGACTGCCTGGGTCCAGCTCACGGGGCCACCAGCCCTCAGGTCCTCTCGGCGGCGACTCCTCTAACACTCCACCCTCATCCTCCAATCTCCCCAGCCTCAGGGCCTTGATAAATCAGGAGGTGGGATCATGGGGCTCTTATTGGGAAAACGTGTTACTTATTTTGTGCTTCGTCATCTGAACTTGTTTCCTCTACAGGGGCCTACACTGTTGCTGTGTATCGCCCCCCCCCCCCCCCACACCACACCACACACACAACCCCACCAC